>NC_052155.1:4881889-5022237 GCF_902713615.1 Scyliorhinus canicula | reverse complement strand
CCCAATAACCCCTCCGAACCTTTTTGGACACTAAGGGCAATTTATCATGGCCATTCCACCTAACCTGCACGTCTTTGGGCTGTGGGAGGAAACCGGAGCACCCGGAGGAAACCCACGTAGACACGGGGAGAACGTGCAGACTCCACACAGATAGTGACCCAGCCGGGAATCGAACCTGGGACCCTGGCACTGTAAAGCCACAGTGCTAACCACTTGTGCTACCGTGCTGCCCAGGAAATATGATAGGCCGTAAAAGTCTGCCCAGCTTTTCAATTTGATGATAACTTTGGTGAACCCTTATTAACCTGACAGTTACTTTTAATCGAACTCACCATTGAGATTGGGTGGAACGTGATTTTATTCCTTCCCCAATATTGACTTCAGTTTGGAGTGACATTGAGTTGGATGTAATGCCAGTGTTGGATCCGACCTCGTCAGTTTCCAATGGGTGAGCGGCGTTACATTTGCCTCACTCTTTATTTCTTTTGACACACACTGACCCTGACCTGCTGAGTATTTCCTAGATTTTTCCATTCTTGTCTTTACATTTCCAACATCTGTAGTGTTCAACTTTTGTTTTAATGTTCCTTTAATTATTGTTTAAATCTGTGATTATTCCAAATGCCTCGGTTTGAAGACAGGACCTGGAGTAAATTTACAGGATTTTATGGTGGGGTCTCAGGGAGAGAGGATGTGAGGAGGGGAGGGAGGATGTGAGGAGGGAGGGAGGATGTGAGGAGGGGAGGGAGGATGTGAGGAGGGGAGGGAGGGAGGATGTGAGGAGGGGAGGGAGGATGTGAGGAGGGAGGGAGGGAGGATGTGAGGAGGGTAGGGAGGGAGGATGTGAGGAGGGTAGGGAGGGAGGATGTGAGGAGGGGAGGGAGGATGTGAGGAAGGGAGGGAGGATGTGAGGAGGGGAGAGAGGATGTGAGGAGGGGAGGGAGGATGTGAGGAGGGGAGAGAGGATGTGAGGAGGGGAGGGAGGATGTGAGGAGGGGAGGGAGGATGTGAGGAGGGAGGGAGGGAGGATGTGAGGAGGGGAGGGAGGATGTGAGGAGGGAGGGAGGGAGGTTGTGAGGAGGGAGGGAGGATGTGAGGAGGGGAGGAAGGGAGGATGTGAGGAGGGGAGGGAGGGAGGATGTGAGGAGGGGAGGGAGGACATGAGGAGGGGAGGGAGGATGTGAGGAGGGGAGGGAGGATGTGAGGAGGGGAGGGAGGATGTGAGGAGGGAGGGAGGATGTGAGGAGGGAGGGAGGATGTGAGGAGGGGAGGGAGGATGTGAGGAGGGGAGGGAGGATGTGAGGTGGGGAGGGAGGGAGGATGTGAGGAGGGGAGGGACGATGTGAGGAGGGGAGGGAGGGAGGATGTGAGGAGGGAGGGAGGATGTGAGGAGGGGAGGGAGGGAGGATGTGAGGAGGGAGAGAGGATGTGAGGAGGTGAGGGAGGATGTGAGGAAGGGGCGGCTCCCTAACACATTCCTGTCTCCGTGAGCTTACTGGAGTGGAGGTGCTTTGATGCAGCCTCTTAGCAACAGTCTGTGGAGCCACTGATATCTCCTTTGAAGCCACTATCCAGCTCACCAGGAACCACAAGGGCCAGTGAAAGATCACCATCGTGGTTGCAGGTTTTCCCCCAACATTAATGATCTGATTTTTCAAAATGTCATTATTTTTCAGAGGACATCCCATCTTGAGTTTCACCTTAGCAGCAGCCAATCTGTGGGGCCTCCCAATCTGACTTCCTCTTCCAAGGTTTGCATGCAGTCCTTAACTGGACAGGGTACCAGAGATGGATGATAGGTGAATTGGACATTCTGAATTCTCCCTCCGTGTACCCGAACAGGCGCCGGAATATGGCGACTAGGGGCTTTTCACAGCAACTTCATTGCAGTGTTAATGTAAGCCTACGTGTGACAATAAAGATTGAGCTGCTTCCGGGAGGATTTTGACTGACACTTTGTCGCGGCCCCTTGGTGTATTGATCCAGCATTGCGGTCAGATCTCCACTCGCCCAGAGAAATTCAATGAAAATCTTACATTAACGCATAGCTCACAGTCTCCCTTGCCCTTTCCCATAGCCCCACCTGCAATTTATTTTTCAAGTATTGATCCAATTCCCTTTTCAAAGTTACTGCACGGTTGCACAGTGGTTAGCACTGTTGCTTCACAGCACCCAGGGACCCGGGTTCGATTCCCGGCTTGGCTCACTGTTTGTGCACATCCTCTCTCCCTCCCCTCCTCACATCCTCTCTCACGTCCTCACATCCTCTCTCCCTCCCCTCCTCACATCCTCTCTCCCTCCCCTCCTCACATCCTCCCTCCCTCCCCTCCTCACATCCTCCCTCCCTCCTCACATCCTCCCTCCCTCCCCTCCTCACATCCTCCCTCCCTCCCCTCCTCACATCCTCCCTCCCTCCCCTCCTCACATCCTCCATCCCCTCCTCACATCCTCCCTCCCCTCCTCACATCCTCCCTCCCTCCCCTCCTCACATCCTCCCTCCCTCCCCTCCTCACATCCTCCCTCCCCTCCTCACATCCTCCCTCCCCTCTTCACATCCTCCCTCCCCTCTTCACATCCTCCCACTCTAATCATTTTATATATTTCAATGAGATCACCTCTTATTCTTCTCAGTTCCAGAGTGTATAAACCTAGTCCACTCCACCACTAACATTGTGTTCAAAATATAAACACTGACCTCTCACATCTTATTCCAGTGTAGCCCTGTTTACACAAACACTGCAAGGCACCATTAATCTCGCCACACCGCACGGCAAAGCTGGAGAGAAAAACAATGAAAGGTGATCAATAAATCACGCTGGGGCAGGCAAAATTGAAATAATCAGTCATTGATATTTGTTCTATTTCAGTGTTTGCTTTAATCATGTGAACCTTACTTGTTGGAGGGTTGTGTGTATGGACAAGGACAGGGGCTGCAGGTACCTCGGACAGCATTTCCAAAGAAACCTGACTTGCATCGTTCACACTGATCCCCTTTTGTGTTATGTTTACAGTCCTGTTGGAGAAAAGAGCAGCGGATTATTTAACGTAATACCTGTTCACTCACTGCAAAAGTACCGCGCATTTTTCAGACCAAAAACCTGGAAGTGAGGAGGAAAGTGAGGAGATATTAAGACACAGAAAAACTGGTAAAATAAGCAGACATATAATAGACGCAACCTATTGGTGAGAAGGGCGAAGTGACATATTTTGTTTAGTTTTTAAAAAATTCCAATTAAGGGGCAATTTAGCGTGAAGAATCCTAGAACTAATACAGCACAACGGAGGACGTTTGACTCATTGTATCCTTGCTGGTCCCACACACCCTCGTCCTACAATTTATTTCTCTTCAGACAATTATTCAATTCACTTTTCAAAGCCATGTTTGAATCCGCCTCCACTGCATCCTCCGATAGTGTATTCCACTCGCTGAGTAAAAATGTTTTTTCCTCACATCCCACCTGC
Organism: Scyliorhinus canicula; assembly: GCF_902713615.1. Classification (NCBI taxonomy): domain Eukaryota; kingdom Metazoa; phylum Chordata; class Chondrichthyes; order Carcharhiniformes; family Scyliorhinidae; genus Scyliorhinus; species Scyliorhinus canicula. Next base: position 5,018,775 of record NC_052155.1, on the reverse strand, counting down.
TTCTTGTACCCATCACCTTAAATAGATGTCCTCTGCTTCTCAACCCTTCTTCCAACAGGAACAGTTTCTCTCTCTCTCTGCTCTTTTCAGACTACTCATCATTTTTGAAATCGAGGCAAAGATAAAAAAAACCCAAAGAAGTTATGTCAAACCTTTATAAATTACAGGCTAGGAATCAGGTAATAAGGGATTTGGGACTAATTAGAAAACTCTTTCAAAGATCCAGGATTGACACATTGGGCTCAATGGCCATTTTCTCTGCTGTAAGATTCTACGGGATTATAATTTCATAGAATAGAATCACAGAATACTGACAGTACAGAAGGAGGCCATTCAGCCAACCATGACTGCACCGACCCTCTGAAGACCATAAGACCATCGGAGCAGATTTAAGCCACTCGGCCCATCGAGTCTGCTCCGCTATTCAATCATGGTTGATATTTTTCTCATCCCCATTCTCCTGCCTTCTCCCCATAACCCCTGATCCCCTTATTAATCAAGAACCTATCTATCTCTGTCTTAAAGACACTCAGTGATTTGGCCAACACAGCCTTCTGCGGCAAAGAGTTCCACAGATTCACCACCCTCTGGCTGAAGAAATTCCTCCTCATCTCAGTTTTAAAGGATTGTCCCTTTAGTCTGAGGCTGTGCCCTCTGGTTCTAGTTTTTCCTACAAGTGGAAACATCCTCTCCACATCCACTCTATCCAGGCCTCGCAGTATCCTGTAAGTTTCAATAAGATCCCCCCCCATCCTTCTAAACTCCAACGAGTACAGACCCAAAGTCCTCAATCGTTCCTCATATCACAAGTCCTTCATTCCAGGGATCATTCTTGTGAACCTCCTCTGGACCCTTTCCCAGGCCAGCACATCCTTCCTTAGATACAGGTCCCAAAACTGCTCACAATACTCCAAATGGGGTCTGAGAGAGCACTCCACTCAAGTATACTCCCCCGCCCCATCTCAATAACCCCTTAACCTAACCTACACATCTTTGGACAACAAGGGGCAATTTATCACGGCCAATCCACCTAACCTACATATCTTTCAAATGTGGGAGGGAATAGGAGCACCTGGAGGAAACCCACGCAGACACAGGGGAGAACGTGCAGTCTCCACATAGACAGTCACTCAAGGCCGGAATTGTATCCCTGCCGTTGCGAGGTAGCAATGCTAACCACTGTGCTGCCTATTGACAAATAAAATAACACATTAAAACACACAGAAGACGTTTATGTTTATTTAATTGCATTTCTTGGAACAAAATGTGAAATAAAACATATAATTGGAACACAATCTTAGTACTCCAGCTACACCACCATGACTCCACCTTGTAGGATTGCAGCTGCGACATGTTCCTACCCATCTGTGATCAGATTGCTATCCTCAGGCAGAACAAACAAGCTTCAATTGATGGGTAGCAGTGTGGCAGTGACAGCTGGATTAAACATTCATATCAAGCTTTGTAGCCTAAGGACACACTAATTATTTTTATTTAAAGTCTTGACTCCATTGGAGTTGAGAAGAATGAGAGGTGAACTTACTGAGGGACTTTATAGGGTGAATACCCGTGGGATGTTTCCCCTTGTGGGGGTGACTAAAACTAGAGGAACACAGTTGAAGAATGAGGAATCTCCATAGCAAGACAGAGATGAGAAGACATTTTCTTCTCTCACAATCATTAGTCTGGTGGAATGTCCTTCCCCCAGAAAGTAGAGGAGGCTGGATCTTTAAATTTATTCGAGATAGATTTTTGATCGATATGGGAATCAAGGAACATGGGGAACACAGGAAAGTGGAGCTCAGACCACGACCAGGTCAGCCATGATCTGACAGAATGGCACGGCAGGCTCGAAGGGCCAGATAGCCGACTGCTCCGAAGTGCAATGTTCCTATTTATTTTCTCCCCGAGTGTTTTCACTGTCAAATGCCCGATTCTTCGACAAAATTCAAATTTTTCCATATTAGTTATCCATAATTATTTACAGTTCTTCTCTAAAACGCACAATTCAATCAAATAGCCTTGAGACATTGGACTGCAAGGAGTGAATACTGGAAAATTCACAATAAAGTCTTTTTTTGGTTTTAATTTTTTTTACATTCTGAGTAATGTTCTGCGAAATTCTCCTCCTAACATTTAGCTGAATGACACAGTCTCATTTAATGGCCCTCAGGGCATGGCGAGAGACATTTGTGTTTGTTGCGCTGTCTACGCACATCTTGCTTTAACCTCAGCCAGTCCTAACCCAACCTTATACAATGAATCTTAATCCTGCAGTGAATCATACTGTAAATCGCTGTTCCAGATGAGTTTACATTCCTGTTTAAGTGCATTATTACCACAAACCGGTTAAAACAAAATACTTTTGAAAGAGGGGCTTGGAACAAAGAGACTGCATGAACTATAAAGAATCTGTAACAAAAAAAACCCAATAGTTACAGTCATTGAAAATCAAATCTATGTTTTATTCAAGAAATGTTTCAATATAAGGGGCGGGATTCTCCAACGGCGCGATCCCCCACTTTACCGGCAGTACGGTCAGGTACACGGATTTCCCCACTGTGTGGGGATGGCCACAATGGGAAACCCTATTGGCTGGTTGCCGGACGGAGGATCCCGCTGTCGGTGAGGCGTGCTGCGCCAGAAAACGGGTGTGGCGGGACGGAGAATCCTGCCCATTGTGTTTTAAAGTGGTCTGCAAAAATCATAGAATGACATAGAAGCAGAATTAGGCCACTCGGCCCATCGGGTCTGCTCCGCCATTCAATCATGGCTGATATTTTCTCATCCCCATTCTCCTGCCTTCTCCCCACAACCCCTGACCCCCTTATTAATCAAGAACCTATCTATCCCTGTCTTAAAGACACTCAGTGATTTGGCCTCCGCAGCCTTCTGCGGCAAAGAGTTCCACAGATTCACCACCCTCTGGCTGGAGAAATCCCCCCTCATCTCTGTTTTAAAGGATCGTCCCTTTAGTCTGAGATTGTTCCCTCTGCTTCTAGTTTTTCCTACAAGTGGGAATATCCTCTCCACGTCCACTCTATTCAGACCTCACAGTATCCAGTAAGTTTCAATAAGAGCCCCCCTCATCCTTCTAAACTCCAATGAGTTGGGACCCAGAGTCCTCAACCATTCCTCATACGACAAGCTCTCCATTCCAGGGATCATTCTTGTGAACCACCTCTGAACTCTTTCCAAGGCCCCAGCACATCCTTCCTTAGATACGGGGCCCAAAACTGCTCACAATACTCCAAATGGGGTGTAACCAAAGCCTTATGTAGCCTCAGAAGGACAAAATGAGTCCATTCATTCCATCATGGCTGGTTGAGTTGTCTAATTAGTCATAGATCATAGAATCACTGGAGTGCAGAAGAAGGCCATTCGGCCAATTGAGCCTGCACCAACCCTTTGACAGAGCGCCCTACGTAGGTCCACTCCCCACCCTATCCCCAAAACCCCACCTACATACACAGCTTTGAACACAAAGGGGCAATTTAGCATGGCCAATCCACCTCACCTACACATCTTTGGTCTATCGGAGGAAACCGGAGCACCCAGAAGAAACCCACGCAGACACGGGGGAGAACGTGCAAACTCACACACAGTCACCCAAGGCAAGAATTGAACCCGGGTCCCTGGCGCTGTGAGGCAGCAGTGCTAACCACTGTGCCACCCTAATCTGTCCCAATCCTTCACCATCGGAGCGTGACCTCAAACAGTTGTCAGGCCCTATAACGAAAGTTTGTTGTTTGTTCTTATTTAACATGCTGGGTGTTGTCTTTAGGCACACTTCCTCTTCCTCCTGCTCCCAAATTTCTGAACTCCTAATTCTCTGTTGCCTGAGGACACTGCGACGACACTCAATCCTGGTTTACTCCAGTTGTCTGTTCACATCAGACAAGCTTCATCAAGGTGTATTTTATTCGCATTCTCTCATGGGATCTGGGGGTCACTGGCAAGGTCAACATTTGTTGCCCATCCCATAATTGTCCTTGAATTGAGGTGAACAGAGTGGCTTGTCCAGTCATTTCTGAGGGCATTTAAGAGTCAACCACATTGCCGTGAATCTGGAGTCACATGTAGGTCAGACTAGGTAATGATGATAGATTTCCCTCCGTAAAGGATGTCAGTGAACCAAATTAGTTTTTATGACAATCAATAGTTTCATGGTCACAATTACAGAGACTAGCTTTCACTGAACGGATTTTAAATTCCACTCGCTGCCGTGGTGGGATTTGAACCCACGTCCCCAGAACATGAACCTGAGACTCTGGCTTACGATTCCGGTGACAAGCAATATTGGGATCGCCTTCAGCCTCACCGTTCCTTCGCTGTCGCTGGGTTTAAATCCTGGAACGCCCTCCCTAGCAGCACAGTGGGTGTACCTACACCTCAGGGAACTGCAGCGGTTCAAGAAGGCAGCTCACCGCCACCTTCTCAAGGGCAATTAGGGATGGGCAATAAGCGCCGGCCTAGCCAGCGACGCCCACATCCAGTAAATTAGTAAAACATCTCAGGCAAGAGAGATTACCTCCCAGTTCCTCTGAACACCCAAAGCTTTGAACACCGTGGTTAATTGCTTACTCTCTGTTTCGTCTATGTGAGCAATGTTGATTGCAATGAGTACAAGATGTAATGAAAAGCCTTGCTATTGGGATATCTCTGTGACTTCCTGTCGGGAGCATGCAGCAGTGGAATTACTCCAATAAACATCAATTACGGCCCGAATACTGGAGCTTAGCAGTCGGGCTCAAGGGTTAGAAATGATCAGGATAATTCATACAATTTATCATTGAACAAAGGATCTTTTATGCATAGGATTGAACCTATATTTTCGTTTGAATATTCCATGCCATCAATAAATTCAGTAGGGAACTCAGGAGAAACGTCTTTACTCAGAGTGAGAATTTGGAATTCCCGACCACAGAGTGTTTGTGCTGAACGCATAATGCAGATGAGGGAGAAAGGAATAGAAGGGTATGGTGTTGGGCGAGATGAAAGAGGATGAACGGGGGTTCACGTGGAGCGCAAATGGTTTTGTCGGTCCGAATGTCCTGTCTGTGTGTTGTGAATACTTTGTAAGATTTTGTACCGTGCAATCATATATCTGGATACTTACAATACATCTTCCAGATCGCTCGTCACATTTGTCCGAGTGTCTATGACAACGACAAGGAACACAGCGCCCCAGTAAGAAACCATTCCGTTCTCTGTAGTATCCAATGGCACATTTCTATTAAAGACCAACATTGAAGAAAGTGTAAGCTAATATTTATTCAGAGGTAGAAAGGCAGGGAGTAGAGGCACAGATACCCAATCACCAAATGTAGTGATGAAGGTTAATAAGGCAATAAACAGAGAACAGGTTTTCATTTCTAGAAGGATAGAATTGAAAAGCACAATCAGTTATGTTAAACTTGCATAGAACTGCAGAGAAACCAAACTTTGATCACTATGTACAGTTTTGAGCTCCGTATTTTTAAAAGGACATAGAGGCACTGGAATAGATTTACAAGTATTATACTGGAGCTGAAAGGTTTCGATTATCAGGAAAGATTGAAAGGTTATTGCTCTTTTCTCCAGAAAGGAAAAGGCTGGGGGCAGAGATGGTTAGATGAATATCTGTACAAAAGATGATTCCTCTTGTGGGCGCAAAACCAGAAATAAAGTGAAATAATATTCAATCGGAAATTCAGCAAAGCCTCATTACCCAGAGAGTGGTGATATTGTGGAACTCACAGCCACATGCAGTGGTTGAGGCAAATAACAGGTATTTAAAAGAAAGCTGGATCAGGGCACGAGAGAGAGAGAATATACCAATAGGGTGAACTGAAGCAGTTCAGGAGGAGCTCATGTGGACCATAACCAGCAACATCAAACAGTTGGGCCAAGTGGCCTGTTTCTGCACTTCAGTTATTGCGTAATTATATCTAATAAGATAACATTTATCCCAAAGTTAAAGAAAGAAAGAAAGGAAAGGAAGATATAAAATCACGAAAAGATGCCTGTTAGAGTACACAGAGGAAACATTGATACTTTAGAGAGAGACAACAATGCAGGATGCTGCATGTTGGGAGGAGATAATCCAAATTTGGACATTCTGAATCCTCCCTCCGTGTACCCGGACAGGCACCAGAATCTGGCGACTAGGGACTTTTCACAGTAACTTCATTGCAGTGTTAATATCAGCCTACTTGTGACAATAAAAGGATTATTATTATAAAAGATAAATGGGGCCATACAGTTGATATGATAAAAATATTTAAAATTGTGTTACGTGTTGAACAGGGTTAAACATTTCTTGTAGTTAAGGGGTCTGGAACACAAGGTAACAGGTGCCAGCTGTAGCTCATTGGATAGCACTCTCACCTTTGAACCAGAAGGTCGTGGGTTCAAGCCCCATTTCAGAGACTTGACCACGTTATCTAGTTTAATGTACTCCAGTGCAATACTGAGGGAGAGCTCCCCTGTTGGAGGTGCTGTTTTTCAGATGAAGTATTAAACGCAGCTCCCTCTCAGGTATCCTAGAAGAGTGGGGAGTTCTCTTCAGTGTTCGGCCCAATATCTGTATCTCATAAACATAATTAAAACAGATAATGTGGCCTTTAAACTCATTGCTGTTTCTGGAATCTCCCCGTGTGCATATTGGCAGCCAACCTTCTCGATGTTGCATCAAATTGATTACACTTCCTTGGCAATGAAATGTTTTGCGACATCCTGAGGTTGTGAAAGGTCCCACATAAGTAAGTGTGTACTCGTTTCACTGCTTCAAAATATACGGGGTTTCAGACAGAGAGCAGGAGAAACTTCTTTTTAGAGAATCATGAGGCTGTGGAATTCACCTTCAGGGTTATAGTGGTTAAGGCAGAAACTAAATCAACATTCAAGATTAGATTGTAGAGGAGGATGAATAAAGGGGATTAATGGATATGGGAACAGGATAAACATGATTAAGACTACGTGCTCGTATCAAGAAAATACATCACGTGTGCTATTTTTGTGTTGTAACTTCTACGTGATTTTGCATTTCAGGTGGCTATTTGACTGAGCCATCCAATCAGTCACTCTCTCCCCTTTCTTTTCCCCCATAGCCCTTTAAGTTTTTATCCAATTTCCTCACAAGTTTTTACTGAAACAGCTTCCAATGCCCTTTCAAGCAGCAACTTATTGTGTAAATATAATTCTCCTCAGTTGAAAACATAAATGACGTTTTGACATTTTAAACCCCCCCCCCCCCCCCCACCATTACATTTTGAGAGATCATGGTCATTGCTGTCATTCAAGAAGCCACAACATTACTTATAAAGTACCAGCAAATTTCGCATCCACAGCTTTTTAAACAAACGTATCAAATAGCGATTAAAGGGAACTTGTACCTACATCCGAAAAAAACCCGATGAAAATCCCACTGTATTAAACAATTCTCGAGCACCTTTTATATTCTAATCATACCTTATTTAATGGGCAATGGAACTGAGCTCATGCACACAAAAATGAATGGTTCTTTAAATCATAAAACAATCTTTCTTCACATTTAAGTGCAGTCGAGTTGTTTTGCAGCATCCCATTGCAGAATATTACCTGTCTGCAGTTGATTCTTTTGCTGTTGCCATTCAAGGAGACATTTTGTGGAGTCTGCCGAGTGTCTCTTGGTCTCGTCCCTGCTAAACATGGTCCAATAATCGAGAACAGGATCACCAAGACACAGTGGCTCCTCATTTGTACCGTATATTTGAGCGTCCTTTAGTCTCCAAGTCTTGCAGGGCAGTAGCTTAAGTTATGAACTTCACCACTGAACGCCTCTTTTATATTCACTGCTTGTGCTGGGGTTGAATCAGACTTGTAAGGGTGTCTGATACTCCACCTTTAAACCCTGCCTCTCTCTGACTCAGGATTTATAACAGCTATAATCACTGATACAACACTGACAAATCAGACAACGCATTCATAGGTCTAGTTGGTACTAGTTGAAAGGTGTGGCAGTCACACACCTTTTTTCACGTCTGGACTGAGACGGGTCTAGACAAACACTCAGTCATGTCACATTAATGCAATTTATTTGTAAAACTTAAATGTTGTCCATTGCTTTCGCTTTGGTGCATTTATTTTCTCCACCAAGATTATCATCAGAGAGAGACACAAACAATGAAAGTATGTTCACCTCCCCTGTTTATACATTTATAAGAACTCAGATAACTTAATTGGTGCTTTTCTTAAATATGCGGAAAAATATTCCAAAAATACCCCAATTCTTCTTTCAAACCCTACTTTCAATTCAAGGTTCACAGTGTAAAAAATGTTCAAATTATCATTCCTATTTTGGTTTATAGGAGCATGGGGACAGGAGAATATTCAGTGCCACAAGTCTGTCCCACCATTTTATTATTGTGGCTGATTGGTGCTTTAACTTCATTTGACTCCTTAACTCCTGTCGTTGCTTCATAGCCCTTGATACCTGAGCTATTAATTATATTTCTGAACAATTAAAAAATAGGACTCTTTTGTAGAATAGAGAAGACTGTGAGGGGTTACCTGAAAGAGGTTGTTAAAATTTTGAAAGGGTTTGATAGGGTAGACTTAGACAAGGCATTTCCGCTTGAGGGGGACACGAGAACGAGAGCCTTGAATATAAAGTAATCACAAAGAAATCCAGTAGGGAATACAGCAGGAACGTCTTTACCCAGAGAGCGGTGAGAATGTGGAAATCACAGGGAGTGGTTGAGGTGAGTAACAGAGATGGATTTGAGAGGAAGCCGGAAAAATACATCAGGGAGAAAGGGATTTACTCATTCGCGTGGGATTAAGAAAGATGGGAGGAGACTCGGGTGAAGCATCAACACTGGGAAGGCCCAGATGGGCCAAACAATCTGCTTCTACGAAAAAACATTCTGCATAATTCTCTGTAACCTCACCTTAACTTCTTACAGATTCCCTATTAATGTTTCCAACTTCAGTTGCCCTCTGAAGAGGTAATTCCATTTTTAAATTCAAATGTGAATTCAGCTGCCAGGCCCCTCAGTGGGAGGAAGACCCGCTCTCAAGAGCTGCTGGTCGATCAGATTGGGCAGCAGCACTGGCAGACCCAGCAGCACCAGGACTCTGTAGTGGGTGCTGCTGGGACTACAAGCAGACCCACCAGGGAGAGCGAATCTGGGGTGAGGTCAATCCTGGTCTTTTAGGGAAGGAAAGTGTGAGGGCAACCAGGGAAAGGGGCAAGGGGAATGGGTTTTGGAGGCCAGCTGGACAGGAACAACGAGGGGGGCTAACATTAATTGGCTTGCTAACTGTCATAATATACACCAGTATATCATGGTGCAGACACACACTGATGGACACACACAGGGACCAATCAACATGTACAAACACCAGTTAGAATACACACGCTATAAAGGCAGAGGGCACCATGGTTCCCGCTCATTCTGGGTGCTGCCTCTGAGTGTAACAAGAACTCATCCAGCCCAGCACAGACTCACACCACGTGCTGAGAGAATCAACTGGTTCGGACAAGGCTTAGGTCTCTAGTTTAAGTTAGCATCATTTAGACTCACAGTCATCGTGTGTTAGTTAGTTAGAAGTTAGTTAATAAAATTGAGTTGAACCTTCATCAGTGTTGGAAGTGTCAGTTCATCTCTCAAGTCTACACAAGTCAACACTTCACTAACAAGTTCAATTGACCTTTAATTATTTATTTTAAAATGGCAGGCAGTCTGCCCACCCACCATGTTGTGGGGGTCAGCTCGGGGGTGGACTTGCTACCCCACATTTCTCAGGTCACTCCTCCTGTCAAAAGCCGGCCCGGAGAGGCCATCAAATCTGGCCCAATATTTCTAAAACACAATCCGTTTCGTGATCTTTATGAACAGTGGATATACTATCTAACCTCCTGTAACATATGGACAAATGGAGTAACATTTAAAAAAGGGAAGGTGAAAGTTAGGTCTTGAAAAGCACATAAATAGGATTATCATGTCAAGTAAGTCGTGGCTGGAGAGTACAAAGTAAGGGAGCCTGGTACTGGGTCACATCCCCCACCGAGACCCTCAGCCATGGCCGTCACCGACTGCGCGATGCCTTGGACATCTTTACTAATGGTGCCGATGTCGTGCACCAGGCTGTCCACTGCAGTCACCACCCTGGCAGTGTTGGCCTCAGTGCCACACATTGCCAGTCACAGCGCCAGCGCTCGTAGATTCTGGGACTCCTCCAAGCGGCTAAGATCTGCTGGAGTGACGCCGACATCTCCATCAGAACGTCCCGGCCGCTCACTATCGTCTCCATCGGCTCCGGGTAACCCACTTCCAGAGGCTCAGCATGGTGCTGGGACCCAGCTAGTTCCTGGGATCTAGCAGACCTCCGACTGCTGTCTGGCCTGGGGGTTCCTGCCTCCATCTGAGGTGTGTGTATCTGCTCTGGGTGATGGCAGCTGTGACGCGACTATTACGTGGCATCTTTGCAGCTCTCCTCCGTGTTGGTCTCATGGGAGGTTAGAGAGGGCCCACCCGGGATGGGCCGGCGCTGTCGGCTGGGGAACCTACGGGAGAATGGATATGTGCGGCGGGATTCTCCCCTACCCGGCGGGGCGGGGGGTCCCGGCGTAGCGGAGTGGCGCCAACCACTCCGGCATCGGGCCTCCCCAAAGGTGCGGAATTCTCCACACCTTTAGGGGCCAAGCCCTCACAGTGAGGGGCAAGGCCTGCGCCGGAGCAGTTGGCACCACACTGACTGGCGCCAAAACGGCAACAACGGCCTTTGACACCTGCCACCCGGCGCCGGGGCTGGCCGAAAGGCCGATCGCGGGCCTGGCCACCGTGGGGGCACCCCCCAGGGTCCGATCGGCCCGCGCCCCCCCCAGGACCCCGGGGGCCCGCTCGCGCCGCCGATCCCGCCGCCACCAGAGGTGGTTCAAACCACGGCGGCGGGATTGGCCTCTCAGCGGTGGGACTTCGGCCAATCGCGGGCTGGAGAATCGCCGCAGGGTGCTTGCCGATCGGGGGGGGCATGATTCCCGCCCCCGCCAATTCCTGGGTGGCAGAGAATTTTTGCTACGGCGGGGGCGGGATTTTCGCCGGCCCCGGGCGATTCTCCGACCCTGCGGGGGGTCGGAGAATTTCGCCCGTGGTCAGTGGGAGGGATGGGTCAGTCAGTAAGGCTCACGTTTGATTTGATTTGATTTATTATTGTCACATGTATTAGTATACAGTGAAAAGTATTGTTTCTTGCATGCTATACAAACAATGCATACCGTACATAGGGAAGGAAGGAGAGACTGCAGAATATAATGTTACAGTTATAGCAAGGGTGTAGAGAAAAGGTCAACTTAATACGAGGTAGGTCCATTCAAAAGTCTGATGGCAGCAAGGAAGAAGCTGTTCTTGTGTCGGTTGGTACGTAACCTCAGTTTTGTATCTCGTTCCTGACGGAAGAAGGTGGGAGAGAGTATGTCTGGTGGAAGAGAGTTTGACAGGTCCTCCGGTGGTTCCTCACCTCTGTGGCATCCGCCAGTGACCGCCCTGTCCTCGGCTGCACAGGTCACCTCCAGGGCCCGTCCTTGAAGGTGGTGAGGATTCTGATGGTTGGCACACCACTGCCAGTCTGGGCCCTCTCCCAGCAATTGTGGGAGAGCTTTTCCTGAGGAGACACAGAGAGGGCATCGTTAGATGCCCTCAGAGAGGGCAGTGGGAGGGGTGTGTGTGAAGGAAGGGTTGGGGGAGTTGAAGGGGGAGGGGGTGGAGGGTTGCATGGAGAGTTGGGGGTTGGATGCTACCGTGGAGGCGGGGGTGGGAACTTTCCTGCACTGGATCACCCTCCCAGAGCTTACAGCCGCCGCCGCCTCGTCTCAGGCAGCACTGGCTACCCTATGGCTCATCCTCCTGGACCCTTGGGAGAATAGACATCCCTCCTGGCCTTCGCAGTGTCTAGCACCCTCCCCGGTTTTGCAATCCCGACGCTTGGGGCCACTCTCCAGGGTGCCATTATTGTGAGCTGGCTGGGGTTGGCTGAGCAATTGCAGCTTAAGTGCTGCTCGACCTTGTTAGCGGCCGCTGGGAAGCGCGGTGTCGGCGAATCAGCCGGCGAGCCTGCATTTGCGGCGAGAAGCCCGTGAGGCCGCGTTAAGTGGACCAATTAACGTTGAATAGCGTTGCCGGCCTCGCTGTGTCGAGCGCCAGGAAGCTGACGTCAGTTCCTGCTCGCTACAACACTCAGAAATCTTTCCAGAGAATCGCTCCCTCAGTGTGGGATCTTCCAGTGAGAATGTCCCCAAGCTCCCAAAGAATGCCATAGTGTGGGTGAATTGCGATCTGATCACGCCCAATCAGCAACCGAAATCATTTCATGATTCCCCCACAAAATGACAGAGTAATGTTTCAGGAGAATCGTGCCCGAGTTTTTTTGCATACAGCAGACGAAGGCACCGTCCCCATACTTACATCTCCAGCTTTTGATTGGCCACACCAGCCATTGGGCTGGATTCTCCGTCTGCGGGATCATCCGTGTCGCCCGAAGCACACTCACGCCCACAGATTTCCAAACGGCGTGGGGGTGCCCACAAAGGGGCCGGCTGCCGGGTCGGAGGATCCCGCTGCTGGGGGGCGCACCGCGCCAGAAAACGGGTGCATTGTTACTGCAGGCTGGCATTAATTCAGGGAAAACCATGAAACAGAATTTTCCCAACCCCAGAGTGGTGGAAAGGGAAGTGGGAGTGTGCCGGGAAAATAGCAAGGAGTTGCTCCTCGATGCAGACCCGCTGCTGGGGATGTTAGCGAGCAGCAGGATCAGATGCAGCTCAGCTGGCCGCCAACAGAGTCAGGCACCCTATGAGGGGTGAATTTCCAAACCTTTCAGCATTTTGTTGCAATCGTGCCACACGGGGAGGCCACCAACTTCAGTGAGGAGGTCTCCCTGCAGCTATCTGGGCGCCATTGGAGCGGGAAACTCTGTACCTTAAACAGGGAGTTGAGAGGAGGGGGGGCATCTCTGCCGCCCCAATAAACCATCTGGAGAGATCAACGATCCTGGCTCCTCATTTTAAATTTTACACTTATCTGTATATCTGTGGTAGGTGTGACTAGAGGTATTACGGTACCTAGGAGTGTGAGCTGCTATTGGTGGAGAAGGCTCGCTGCCCATTGGCCCAAGTGCTGCTTTCCCATTGGTCAAGACGAAGGTAGCTCCGCCCACAAGGCGGAGTATAAGAACCCGTGGTTCGCAGCAGCCATCGTTCTTTCTGTACTCAAGCGGCTGGGCACACTTCTTGTAGATTAAAGCCTTCGATTCGGACTACTCCTTCGTTTCTGTGTTCATTGATCGCGCATCAATATCTGTCCAGGCTTCAAAAATAATTTTAACGCCGAGGATCCTGTGCACCATTTTAACCACTTTCCCAACCTGCCCGGTCATCTTCAATGACTTGTGCATATGTATCCCCAGGTCTCTGTTCTTGTACCCCCCTTTAGAATTGTATCCTCTATTTTATTTTGTATCTCCTTTTTCTTCCGACCAACATGCATTGTTTCACACTTCTCTGCATCAAATTTTGTCTGTTCCGATTCCATTTGCCTTGATATCTATCACTATTGCTGCTCAATTCACTGTATTTCCAAGTTTTGTGTCATCTGCAAGTTTTCCAGCTTCACACATCACTTCAAATAAACTTGTTCGTATTTGGGTGGTTGTACTTTTGATTCAAACCAAATTAAAATGATGCCACCCTTTAAGTAAGAATTCACACACATAGTAAGAGTTGCGACTTCTTGAGGTTTCATTTTCCCACCTGCCACATTTCATTCGGCTGACCAGATTGTTGTTTATAATTTTGCAACAATCCCAGTTAATCCTGTGTTGTTTATTCTGCTGTCAGGAAATTGAACATTTGATCTACCGTAGTGCCCATCATTTCTCCGGTTTGGAGAGCGGGTTTGCTATGATGCTCTTCCTCATTCTTGGCAAATAAATCATTGCTCTCAAGAACCATGAATCAAATTTAGATATTAGTAGTGTGGGTCCTCATGTTAATCACAGAAGTTGTTGTTAGTCTGGGCAGTTGTGACATGAGCTGACGGATGCTAATTGGGCATTGGTTGGCTGTTGAATGATATTTAGGCGGTGTGCATTGACATGGGACACGTACTCATATAGAAGATATATAGAAACTGGGGATGATGGGTTAGAGGTTCTAGATTTTTAATAATATCATAGAATCATAGAATTTACAGTGCAGAAGGAGGCCATTCGTCCCATCGAGTCTGCACCGGCTCTTGGAAAGAGCACCCTACCCAAGCCCACACCCCCATCCTATCCCCATAACCCAGTAACCCCACCCAACACTAAGGGTAATTTTGGACACTAAGGGCAATTTACATAGAACATAGAACAGTACAGCACAGAACAGGCCCTTCGGCCCTCAATGTTGTGCCGAGCCATGATCACCCTACTCAAATCCACCCTATACCTGTAACCCAACAACCCCCCCCCCCCCCTTAACCTTACTTTTATTAGGACACTACGGGCAATTTAGCATGGACAATCCACCTAACCCGCACATCTTTGGACTGTGTGGGGAAACCGGAGCACCCGGAGGAAACCCACACAGACACGGGGAGGACGTGCAGACTCCACACAGACAGTGACCCAGCCGGGAATCGAACCTGGGACCCTGGAGCTGTGAAGCATTTATGCTAACCACCATGCTACCCTGCTGCCCTTATGTAGAATATGCCACTGTTAGTAAAAGCTTATGGATGAATAAAGGGTTTGTTGCAATTTTATATTCTTCTTTGACGGTTTACCTTAGTTCGAAGACACAATTTAGTGGAAAAAGAGCTCGCTTTGGGTGGATTTAGTGGGGTGTTTCCCGGTCCCTGCAGCGCCAAGATTGACCTCGCTATTAAATGGGACACTGCTTTGCTCAGCTCACCGCTTCAGGAAGAGATCGGGGCACCACCACAGCCTCTGGACCCCCCCCCCCCCCAATACACTAATCAGGGAGACCACTGGCACCCCACACGCCACCTACTAAGGGCAGGCACCCCTGGGCCTGATCCCTGACACGGGCACCTTGGCACAGCAATTCTGGCACCCTGGCAGTGCCCCTGCCAGCCTGGCAGTGCCACCTGGACACCCTGGAAGTGTAAGGCCAGCATCAAGGGGGCACTGCCAGGGTGGCCGTGTGGAATTGGGGGTGCCAGGGTACCACCCTGTCCAGAGCCCGACCTGGGGGCCTCCAACCACCTGGGAGACTCCCCCCCCCCCACTCCGCCAAGTGCCATTATGCCTGGTCCACATTTGTGGAAACCAGCGCTAAATGGCACCGCGGGGAGGTCGGCGAGGTGAGGCCTTTCAACCTTGGGTAACTCCAGCGTAGATATATTCAAGTGAGACTAACTACTCATTTGAATATGCAAATCGGGATCATGCCCATTGAGGGTGACATCCAGATCGCAACATCTCGCGATCCTCTTTATATCTCGCGAGGTGTAATCAGATTTGTAAATCTTACACGAGACGCCCCTCCCGAGATTCTACAGCCTTGGTCACATCCTGAGTTAGGTGCAATGAGGCTGGTAGTTTGCGGTCCTAATATTGGAGCAGGTTAGGCTGTTCTTAATTTTTTGGAACATTTTTGTGGAAGGAGGAAAGTTTTCATCCCGGTTTACAAGCGGGCCACTGCCATTCTTTGGTTTGTGTTATGTTTTTTTGGCGGTCTTCAGTTATGCAGCATTTCTCTGGATTTCAAGCTCAATGGCTTCCCGTTGTAAACATTAATAAAGTTTTGTTCACCTTTAGCTGCTACATTTCTCTGCATTTATATTTATGCTGCCCAGGTGGTACTCTCAGGCTGGCAGAGGTGCTGCCAGGGTGCCAGGCTGGAATTCTGACTGCACCGGGGATCCAGCCCGGGGTGCCCTGCTCATGTGCGGTGGGGTGCGGGGGGGGGGGGGAGGATCTCTTATAGATGAGTTGGGTCCTTGGGGGTCACATTAGAGGGTAGAGAGATCGGGATGCCTCTCTTCCTGCCCCGAGGAGTCCCGGTGAGGGAAGCTCCTCAGTGCAGCGGAGCGGACTAAGTGATGTGCCATCAACGAACACGAGCCGAGCAGTGAACGTAACTGAGGCTTTAATAAACTAAACAGAAAGCCTCTTGGCCTCGGATCCCGAACTGGGGCAGAGGCGGAGTCCAGCCACCTTTATACTGAGCCTGAGGGGAGGCGGAGCCAGCAGGCGGTGCTTTACCACATTACATATAATACTGTGGCAGTTTACCACAATACACATATTATATACTACAGTGGTTCGGAGCCAGCAGGTTCAAGCCCAGGCATGTAGCAATACAACAGTACAATACAATACAGTGGCTTACCACACGCAGCTTCAGTGGGGGTTCCCTACTGAGGCCTCCGATTGCAAATAAGTCCCGATAGAGGGTGTGGTGTTCCTTGGTACTGCGTGTACCGGGAAACACCCGGCTAAAAGCGCCCATCATGGAACTTTGATGCAATTTGGTTAGATCGCCTCCAATATCTCCTGGTGTGACTCTGGGTTCCTACTTTGTTTTCCAGTACTCCCGTGAAGCACCTGGAGATGTGTTATTGCATTAACGGTGCTGTATATATGTAAGCTGTTATTGTCTCAAGCAGTTGAACCCACCACCTTCTGACTCAGGTGTAAGAGCTGTTATTCAGCTTTAGTTGACACTAAAGTTGCTAAGAAAGTTAATTGGAGTTGGGGTCCAAATCAGCCATGTCTGGCTGAATAACAGAACAGGTTGGAGGGCTGAATAGCCTAGGCCTTTTAATAAGGACACGGGGTGCGGGATTCTCTGACCCCCTGCCGCGGGGGGGGGGGGGGGGGGGGGGGGGGGGGGTGAATCCTGCCCCACCGGCTGCCGAATTCTCCAGCGCCGGGGATTTGGCAGGGGCGGGAATCGCGCCGGTCGGCAGCCGCTGGCAGCGCGCCCCCCCCCCGCAATTCTCCTGCCCGCGACGGGCCGAGTGGCCGCCCGTTTACGACCGGTCCTGTCAGCGTAAATTACAACAGGTACTTACCGGCGGGACCTGGCTCCGCGGGCGGCCTCCAGGGTCCTCGTTGGGGGGGGGGGGGTTGGGGGTTGGGGGTGGCACAGGGGGATCTGGCCCCGGGAGTTGCCCCCACGGTGGCCTGGCCCGCAATTGGAGCCCACCGGTCCGCGGGCAGTGTAGCCACCGAAGTTGGCCATTCCCTAAATACAAAATGGAGGAACGCAAAGCATACAGGTTAAAATGGACAATGTTTGCAGCCCCAGCAGGCTGCACCAAGCAAATGTGGATTCTGTCTGCTAAGAAAGCAGACAGCACCGAAACGAACATTTCCGCATGCTAATGAGGCAATCTCCGAGGCAGTTAGCATAGTAATGGGACGATCCCAGAGACAATGGACACAAATAGGGAAGTAACTGCAACATTGTAAAGGATACCAGACACCCGGCACCAGCAGGGTCCGAAAACAAAGCACCTGAAAGCCCGCCCAGTAGCCAAGGAACAGCCTCAGTATTGGGGGGATTCAAACATATCGATTGGGAAGAGACCCAATCGATTCCAAGCAGGTAAAGGGGTCCGCCCAAAAGGGCGCGGATCCCTGGGACCTATAAAAGACAGGTCCCACACTTAGTTTGTTCTTCTTGCCAAGCCCTCCTCTCCTCCTTGACCAGCCCTCCTCTCTGGACCAGCATTTCGACCCGCTTTGCCAAGGAGACCTTGAACGAGAGAGAGAGGAGAGGTTTGGGACAGCAGCCGCCAGTAAGTAAGTCTCACAACGATCGCTACCAGAGATAGACACTCCTGACCCCTTTTTAACCTATACCAACCTGAAGTCTGCAGACCAGAGCAGAGCAAGAGGCCTTGCCCCCTGATCTGGCAGTTCCTTCGAGATAAGTATTAGTTTATTTAGCGGTAGGAATAGTTTAATCCTCTTAGCGTGTGCATGGGTAGTTATTATAATTGTATTATAATAAACTCAGTTGTTTGAACTTACTAATTGGTGTATGGTTTTATTGCTTTGAACTTCACCTTGAAACTTGTGGCGGTATCTTAACGATACCTGGCAACTCCAGAGCTAAGTAACGAAACAGAGCCAAATGGAGTGCTAAGCACACTCACCCAGAACGAGCAACAGCGGGCCTGTGCCGTGGGGGCACTCTATTCCTCCACGTCAGCCGCTGTAACAGTCCGCGATGGCCAGCGCGGGGTTGAACCCGCCCCCTGCGCATGCGTTGGGATGACGCCAACACACGCTGCCGCTCCCGCACATATGCCAACTCGCGCCAGTTGGCGGAGGCCCTTCGGTGCCGGTTGGCGTGGCGTCAAGCTCCTTCCACACTGGCCGGTGCGGTGCAAACCACTCCGGCGCCGGCCTAGCCCCTGAAGGTGGGGAGGATTCCGCACCTTCAGGGAGGCCCGACGCCGGAGTGGTTAACGACACTCCTTCGCGCCGGAGTTGCCCGCCCCGCCGGTTCGTGGACAATCCCGCCCGGGGAGTCCAAGGCAAGTAAAAATAAGAACCAAGGTTTATTGCCAAACGATACATATACATTTCCAGATAGACCTCTATGGGGTTCCTACTGATCGGCCTTACTGGCCGACCTTATATACGCTGGCCGATTGAGATACCTGCTCCTAGCAGGGAGCTCGCACTCTGCAAGGAGCAAGAGCAAGACAAACATTCCCACTTGTAGGCCCCGTGCGGGATATTACTGCCTGTTCCTGGATTTGTTGGAAATATTCAAAATTTTGAGGTTTCCAGACAGAGTAGGTGGAGATAAATTCTTCCTTTGGGCAGAAGAACCAGAGGACAATGGTTTAAGGTGGATGGTAAAAGAGTGAACAGCGACATGAGGAAATACTTTTCTTTCAAATGGTTAAGATTGACTGCCTGAGAGGTGGTGGAAGCAGATTCAATTGTGGAGTTGTAAAGGGAATTGGATAAGTACCATTCGATATATCTCTGAAGGAGCAGGAGGAAAGCAGGGTTGTTAAGTGGCACGAGCTGAATTGTTCTTGCAGAAACCCAGCATCGACATGATGCGTCAAATGGCATCTTTCTGTGCTGTAAGCATTCTGTTATTGTGTATTCTCAGCCACTTGGTAATAAAGAACTTGAATATCTGTTAAAAGAGACATCTTGCCGAAGCTTTTTGTATTGCACCCATCAGGACAAACACAAGAATACCAAATTTCAAACCATCAAAACAATTTATACTGCAGGAAAAAGATTGCTGATTCGTCGGAAAATTGACTTGATTGGCTGAGGCACATCCTTGCGTTTATTTCAAAGAGTTTTGGTGAACGTTTTGCCAATGCACCTCTTGTTTCAGCAATATTCAACACATTTTTTTTATTTCCCTGTCTAGAATATATTCAATATTCCTGTCTAGAATGTTTTCAATAGTTGTACAAATTGCAAAAGTTAGAACATTAAAACAATGGAAAAAGAAAGACATTGCAAAAAAAAAAAAAGTTGCAGCTCAAGCCCACAGTAAATTCTGACTTTACCAGCTGATTAACCAAGACATTTGTGATGTCAAACACACTTATAACGATTATTGTAGATTTGGAAATTTCTAACCCCCAGCCGAGAGCGAAGAGCTTGTAAACAGATAATATTAGAGAGTTGTACCAGAAGAACTTGCGGTTCATGTACACATTTCTGTTTGCTTTGCAGGGTCAAATTCCTAATGAAAGAATGGTGCAACAGCATGTTATTACGTGCTATGGAACCACATCAAACCAGTTAGGAAATAACTAGATGCTATGATGCCAACAATACAAGACTATTGAGCCAATAGTCACAGACCCTATCACTTTCAGGGGAGTGCAAAGCTCCAAGAGATGCAACTTTCAATGTTAACAGTCATTAAGCTGCTTCTGAACCATCTTAAAGCAATACTGGCTTCTTATTCCAAAAACAGTCCAAGGGCGGACAGGCTGTACTTTAACAAGCTCTCATTAATTCCTTCCAGAAACAGCTGAACATCAGGAATAGCTGAAAGCACGGCAGTTACCGAAAGAAAACATTCACCTAAAAAGCAGCAACAACTTGCATTAACATTGCACCTTTGACACAGGAGTGTTAGCAGACAAAATTCAACACTGAGCCAAATATAGAGAAACTTGGATAGGTGACCAAATCCTTGGTCCAAAAAAGTGGCGTTTTAGGAGTAACTTTGAAAGTAGAGAGCCAGAGAGGGGCAGAGGTCAGGGAGGAGATTCCAGAGCTTCGAGCCCAGGCAGCAGAGCTCATAGACGCTAATGAGAGGGTGATGGACGGGAATGATGATAATCTTTATTGGTGTCACAAGTAGGCTTACATTAACACTGCAATGAAGTCGGGGTCAGAAATGAAAATCAGTAATTGTCACAAGTAGGCTTCAAATGAAGTTCGTGTGAAAAGCCCCAGAATGGGAGAGATTCAGAGATCTCAATGGGTTATAGACTTGAAGAGGTTACAAAGGTAGGGAGGGGGAAACACCTTGGAGGGATTCCAACCCATGGATGAGAATTAAAAGCATAAGAATGTGAGAAATAGGAGGAATAGACAATATAACCATTCCAGCCTGATCCACCATCCAACACCATTTTCTGCTTCAACTCCACTTTACCACCCATCACCCAGATCCCTCGATTTCCTGAAGGCAAATATTTGTTTACCTCAACCATAAATATACTCAATGATGGAGCATCTAGGGGTAGATAATTCCAAACATTCACAACCCTCAGTGAATTATTTTCTCTTCTCAGTCGTAAATGGCTGACCTCTTTTCCTGAGATTGTGCCCCGATGTTCAAGGTTGTGTTGTCAACCCTTTCTGATGTGATTACCTCCCATTCCTCACTACTGCAGAAGAATAGGCCCAATTGATTTAGCCTCTCACCACAGCTCAATGACCCTCTCAGTCCAGGAACCAATCTAGTGAGTCTCCACTGTACCATTTCCAAGGTTGGTACATCTTTCCTTGAATATAGAGACTGTTATGAAAATTATACTTACCATAAATGTTGAGAGGGGGGATCGGGAACGTCAACTCCTGATGTGCAACAGACCTTTTGGGCACGTGCAGACCAGGAGAGGCTGCACATGCGCAATTCTTGCTCAGCAGGCAAGTGCAAGAAGTAAAACGGTACAACAAACCAGGTCATGTGACCAGGTGTGGACGCCATGGAAGACTAGTGTCCCAGGTCCCAAAGGGAGAGGAGACATGGAGTGGTCCAAAAAAATAAAAGTCCGAGTACAGACAGGTCGCCATTAATTTAATATAAAAAAGAGATGAGAAACAGGAAAAGGGCTGCAGATAGCAGACGTTGAATAACGCAGAGGGCCAAAGGTTGGTGACTGTGCTGCCAAGGTGCCCCTTTGAATTGGTGCTTGAGAGCATACTCGGGAATCCAGGGGTAAAGGATCTAGGAGATGGGCTTGATACCCTGTGAGGTGGGCTATCGTTGATGCTGTCTGAGTTGGAGCGACGTTTGGAGAGAATTCCAACATTAGGGCACGATCAAATGGCCTCATTGCGCTTGACACGGTGATGCGAGGAGGATGTTAAATCTCATGAATGGCCTCTCGCGAGATTTGCGATGCTGGGAACGCTTCGCGAGATCTATCAAGGTGTTGTGATCTGAACCTCACCCATGCTGGGTGAAATCCAGATTTACATACGTCAGTGAGCCATTGGGCTCATTTAAATATGTTGGCGCCCAATTCCCTGAGGCCGAGTAACGAACACCTGTTCCTCGGGGACGTTGCCATGGCACCATTTAGCACTGGCCCACACAAACATGGACAAGGCATTAACGGCACCTGGAGGGTCTCCTAGACTATTGGAGGCTCCCGGGTCATCGGGCTATGGGCAGGGTGGTACCCTGGAACCCCCGCTGCCACTTGGGTACCTTGGCAGTGCCAGCCTTGCACCTTGATGGTGCCACCCTGGCACTGTCAGGGATTAGGTCCGGAGATGCCCTGCCCATGAGGTGTGTGAGGGAGTGCTTGAGGACCCCTAAGAGGTAGTTTAGGGCAGTGGAGAGGTCTAGAGGCCGTGGTGGGGTGTTCGGGGGGGGGGGGGGGGGGGGGGGGGGGGGTGTCAAGAGATCGAGGCGGCATTTAAAATCTCTTCCTGCACATCAGCCTGGTAGTCAGGAAGTGAGGTAAGTGTGGGTCGTTCCCAACTGAGGCCAGAAAAGACAGCACAATCCCGTTTGATAGCGGGGTCGTTCTGAAAGACCCCACTAAAGGCGCCCAAAATGGGACCTAGATCTTTGAAGGTGAAAGCTGGACGCTCCATGAGAGAGGTAAAGTTTCGGCGGGATTGAGTTGACTAACGTGGTTACCGACATCCAGATGTGTTATTGTGAAATCGTCGACTCTGCTTTAATTGTACTTTATTGTGGAGTGATGAGTTTGACCACAGTTTGCCTATTAATTCACATGAACCTCGTATTAACCCTGAGTGTCAAAGATAGATATTGTAAATTACTTTATCTTTCTGACCTTGTACAGTAAAGATTATTTTTGGTTGTTCCAAATGCATAACCTCCCCCTTCCCCACCACACTACATCTGCTCACTCACTCACTTCAACTAACTATATATCTCTTTGTAGTGCCACATCTTACATCCCTACCTAGCTTTGCATCATAGCCAAGTTATTACTCTCAGTCTCCTTGTCTAAATCATCAGTAAAGATAGCAGAGGCATTGGCTATAATCTTCCACAATTATTTGGAATCTGGAAGGGCCCCAGTGTAACGGGCCAAGGACTGTGCTCTATTCGATTTCCCCCTTACACAGCTAAGGGAACCACTCGCGAGACCGTGGCAGACAAGGACCAGTCGGCATGTTTGCCCTTGGTGGTACGTTGGACTGGCAACGCGTCTGCTGCATGTACCGCCTCGGGCCGGAAGGAGTGCTGCCGAAGTTTCCAGATGTTTTCACGGAAGGCCTCAGGACAATAAAAGGTGCAGTGGCCAAAATATCAGTGCGGAGGAGGACACGCAACCGCGTTATTTCGCGCCTGCCCAGTGCCGTACTCGCTGCGGCAAAGGTCGACGCAGAACTGGATCGTCTGGAATTCTTGCGCATCATCCGCCCCACCCACTTGAATGAAATGAAATGAAAATGGCTTATTGTCACGAGTAGGCTTCAAATGAAGTTGCTGTGAAAAGCCCCTAGTCGCCACATTCCGGCGCCTGTTCGGGGAGGCTGGTACGGTTGATTGGGCTGTGCCAGTGGTCCTGATGCGAAAACCCAACGGGTCTATGCGTCTGTGCGGGGACTTCAAGGTGACAGTGAATCAGGCCTCTCACCGTGACCGGCGTGTCCCGCACATTGAGGACCCGTTCACCAAGTTCAGTGGGGGAACAATTCTCACGGAGCTCGACATGAGCCACGCGTACCATCAGCTGGTCCTGGACCCTACAAATAATACCCACATAGGGTTGTATGAATACACCCGACTGTCTTTCGGGGTTTCATTGGCTTGTGCGATTTTCCGATGGGTGATGGAAAACATCCCAGGGTGGCCGTATTCCTAGATGACGTACTCGGGTCTCGGAAGAGGAACACTTGGAGAAGCTGGCCGAAGTCCACCAAAGGTTCGAACAGGCTGGCATCTGTGCCCCCAGGGAGAAGTGTATTTTTAATGCCCCCAAAACCTCCTATTTAGGGGACCGGGTCGAAAGGAAGGGGCTTCACCCGATGGAAGACTAAGTGCGGCCATCCAGCAGGCTCCAATCTCTCAAGGCCCGTCAAAACTCTATACCTTTTTCGGGCTTATCAATTACTTTGGGAAATTCATCCTCAACTTGGTCACACTGGGCAACATGGTAGCACAGTGGTTAGCACTGTTGCTTCACAGCTCCAGGGACCTGGGTTCGATTCCCAGCTTGGGTCACCGTGCGGAGTCTGCACGTTCTCCCCGTGTCTGCGTGGGTTTCCTCCGGGTGCTCCGGTTTCCTCCCACAAGTCGTACTGTTAGGTGAATTGGACATTCTGAATTCTCCCTCTGTACTCGAACAGGCGCCGGAGTGTGGCGACTAGGGGCTTTTCACAGTAACTCCATTGCAGTGTTAATGTAAGCCTACTTGTGACACTAATAAAGATTATTATTATTATTATTGCTTAGCCCACTCCATCAATCATTAAAGAAGGCATTCCAGTGGGAATGGAACCCCCCCCATACCAGAAGGCATTCCAGTGGGAATGGAACCCCCCCCATACCAGAAGGCATTCCAGTGGGAATGGAACCCCCCCATATCAGAAGGCATTCCAGTGGGAATGGAACCCCCCCCATACCAGAAGGGACTCCAGTGGGAATGGAACCCCCCCCCCCATACCAGAAGACATTCCAGTGGGAATGGAACCCCCCCCATACCAGAAGGCATTCCAGTGGGAATGGAACCCCCCCCATACCAGAAGGGACTCCAGTGGGAATGGAACCCCCCCCATACCAGAAGGGACTCCAGTGGGAATGGAACCCCCCCCATACCAGAAGGGACTCCAGTGGGAATGGAACCCCCCCCATACCAGAAGGGACTCCAGTGGGAATGGAACCCCCCCATATCAGAAGGCATTCCAGTGGGAATGGAACCCCCCATATCAGAAGGGACTCCAGTGGGAATGGAACCCCCCCCATATCAGAAGGCATTCCAGTGGGAATGGAACCCCCCCCATACCAGAAGGCATTCCAAGAGGTTAAAAAGGCAGTTGGCCTCCGAGAAGCGTCTGACACACTTCGACCCAGAGAAATTGCTTCTCCTGACGTGTGACGTTTCCCCTTATGGCAGATGAGCCGTTCTCGCACACCGGACTTCCGACAGGTCAGAGCGATCGATGGCTTTCGCAATACGCACATTAGCCGACCCCAATTGGAACTATGCCCAAATCGAGAAAAGGGTCTTGCAGTTGTATTTAGTGTGTCTAGTGTGTTCCACCGTTATGTCTTCAGCCATGCATTTACAGTCGATACTGACCACAAACCTTTACTTGGGCTATTCAAAGACGATTGAGTGTTTCCCCCAGGGTCCAACAATGGGTATTGCACCTGGCTGGATACAAATACATGCTTAAAGTGCCACACAGACACGCGGATCCCACACACTGGAACACCGCCGGACACGCTGTTCCCACACGCTGGAACGCCGCCCCGGCGGGCGTTGATCCCACACACTGGAACGCCGCCCGGGCACGCTGTTCCCACATGCTGGAACGCCGCCCCGGCGGGCGTTGATCCCACACACTGGAACACCGCCCGGACACGCTGTTCCCACACGCTGGAACGCCGCCCGGACACGCTGGTCCCACACGCTGGAACGCCGCCGGACACGCTGTTCCCACACACTGGAACGCCGCCCGGGCACGCTGGTCCCACACGCTGGAACGCCGCCCGGACACGCTGTTCCCACACGCTGGAACGCCGCCCGGGCACGCTGTTCCCACATGCTGGAACACCGCCCGGGCACGCTGTTCCCACATGCTGGAACGCCGCCCGGGCACGCTGGTCCCACACGCTGGAACGCCGCCCGGGCACGCTGGTCCCACACGCTGGAACGCCGCCCGGACACGCTGTTCCCACACACTGGAATGCCGCCCGGGCACGCTGTTCCCACATGCTGGAACGCCGCCCGGACACGCTGGTCCCACATGCTGGAACGCCGCCCGGACACGCTGTTCCCACATGCTGGAACGCCGCCCGGGCACGCTGGTCCCACACGCTGGAACGCCGCCCGGACACGCTGTTCCCACACGCTGGAACGCCGCCCGGACACGCTGTTCCCACATGCTGGAACGCCGCCCGGGCACATTGGTCCCACATGCTGGAACGCCGCCCGGACATGCTTATCCCAGACGTTGGAACGCTGTCCAGACATGCGGATCCCACATGCTGGAACCCCTCTTGGGCACGCAAATCCCACATGCTGGAATGCTGCCCTGTGCACTGCTCCCACATGCTGGAACGTCACCCAGGCACGCTGATCACACTCACTGGAACACTGCCCTGGCATGATCTCGGCTCTGGGTCACTGTCCCTGTGGAGTTTGCACATTCTTCCCGTTTCTGCGTGGGTCTCACACCCCCCAACCCAAAGATGTGCAGGCTAGGTGATTGGCCATGCTAAATTGCCCCTTAATTGGGAAAAAAAATAATTGGGTACTTTAAATATAAAAAAAAGCAATGCACTTTAGCTAAAGACCAAAAGTCTCACCTGAAGTTAAAATTTGTTACAATAAATTAAATTTCCATTGCGAATATTTAAACAGCTGTCATATTTTAAGATTGCAGCTGTGAATGTGGGAACTCCCATTGCAATCTTTGCACAATTAAAATATTGTCAGAAGCCTAAAGCAGTATAATTTAAAGTTAAATAAGGAGTCTACCATTAAAGATGGAAATGAGCAATTATTTTTCCCTCGATATGCGGTGAGTGTGTAGAATTCCCTTCCCAGAGAGCAGTGGAGGATGGGTTACTGAATCTACTCAAGGCTGAGGGAGATAGATTTTTGATGTAGACAAGGGTGATAGGGAGGGTCAGACAGGGGAATGGAGTTGGGCCCACAACCAGATCGGCCACGACCTTATTAAATGATGGACCACGCTCAAAGGGCTGAATGGTCTACTCCTGCTCCTCAGTCCTATGTCTCCTCTGGTCACCACCTCTCCTTTCACTGTTGTGCTGATACTGATGAGAGATAAATATTGACCAGGACAGCAGCAGGACCTTCCCTGCTCTTCTTCAGAAAAGTGGCCATGAAATTTTTTACATTCACCTGAGAAAACAAACTTTTTTAATAGCACAAATGGAAGATGGCGTCCCTCTGGCAGTACATTGTTCCCTCAGCACTGCAGTGAGGGATCAGCCTAGACATTGTGCTCAATTCTCTCAAATAGAACTTGAATTTGCAAGCTTCTGATGTAGGAGCTAGCGTGTTACCCATTGAGCCACTGCTAATAGCTGAATCCTAAATAAAAATGCGATGCACATTTTCTCTTTTGGTTTCAGATTCCAGCATCCACAGTAATTTGTTTTTAGCCACAGTTGGGACAGTACAGAGCTCTTGTAGGGCTGGAGGGGGCTATGGGGAGGTGCAAGATCATGTCGGCATTTTATAAGACTGAAAACTTTAGAACTGAGGTAATCAGGAGGCAGTGTTGGTCAGTGAGCACGAGGATGGTGGGCGAACGGGCCTTGGTGTAAATTGGCATGTGGGCAGCAGTTCTGTTTGATCCTTTAGGGAGGGCAGAACATGGGAGGCCGGCTAGGCGTGCATTACAATCATCAAATCCAGAGAGAGTAAAAGCATAGGTGTGGGGTTCAGTGGCAAATGGACTGAATCAGGAACTGAGTCACACAACATTACAGAATTGAAAGTAACCAAAAGTCAATATCAATGAATCAGAGAATTTACAGTGCAGAAGGAGGCCATTCGACCCATCAAGTTTGCACTGGCTCTTGGAAAGAGCGCCCTACCCAAGGTCAACACATCCACCCTATCCCCATAACCCAGTAACCCCACCCAATACTAAGGGCAATTTTGGACCCTAAAGGCAATTTATCACGGCCAATCCACCTAACCTGCACATCTTTGGACCGTGGGAGGAAACCGGAGCACCCGTAAGAAACCCACACAGACACGGGGAGGATGAGCTGACTCCACACAGACAGTGACCCAAGCCGGAATCGAACCTGGGACCCTGGAGCTGTAAAGCGATTGTGCTATCCACAATGCTACCGTGCTTCCATATACGTTCTATATTAATGTAAAAGACTATAATTCACACAGTTTCCCTGAATGGATGTACAACATTTACAGCACTGAATGAATATAAACAAATATGCATTTTTAAAATTTCTGCATAAAAATATTAACTTACTGAAAAAACAGCAGCTTCAACACAAATCGTTACCTTGTCCAAACCCAAATGTTCTAACCAGTGGGCAAGTCAATACCCTAGATATTTTACCTGTTATTATTTGGGGAGAATAGACACAAAATAAAAACCACCCCACAATAAAATCTGAAAACATTCGCTGCAAGCAGTTTAAAGGCCACAAGAGAGATAAATACATTTGAAGATTAAAACCAGCACAAAGGGAAAACAAACGATGCTACAAAGGTCTGACATATCAATGTTGTATTTATTAAACCCATACAGTTGCTACATTTCTGAGCAGGATGGACCACCACATATACAATCAGCTTATAAAAATATCAAACCAATAATCTATCAAAAGTAATTTGAGGCAATTTACATATTTTAAGAATTGCCAACAGCAGATACTTCCACATACGCACATCCTGTGATGTAAAGTCATACAGAAAATATAGATTACATAGAATTTACAGTGCAGAAGGAGGCCATTTGACCCATCGAGCCTGCACCAGCCCTTGGAAAGAGCACCCCATTTAAGCCCAGAACTCCGCCCAATACACGTAACCCAGCAACCCCACCCAACCCCTTTGGACCCTAAGGGCAATTTATCATGGCCAATCCACCTAACCTGCACATCTTTGGACTGTGGTTGGAAACCGGAGCACCCGGAGGAAACCCACGCAGACACGGGGAGAACGTGCAGACTCCGCACAGACAGTGACCCAATCCGGGAATCGAACCTGGGACCCTGGAGCTGTGAAGCGACAATGCTAACCACTGTGCTACCGTGCTGCCCCGAAAAGGAGGAGCGATGCACATTCGTAGACTAACTTATGACAAAACTCCTATCCCAGCAGAATGAACCCCTGCGACAGTTACTAGGTTAACAGATCCCATTCAGAAAAATGCCTGTTCCAAATGATGAAAATAAGTAAGATTTTAAACACCAGTTTATGCCACAGACATAACAGCAAAATCTCCAATTATAAAAACATCCAGTGTTTTTATAACAACACCAGGATTAAAACATTTGAATAAAAACTGACACATTGCATATCACAGAGAATGGGTATTTCAATGAATGACAGGGCCTACCTGGCAGGAATCTCCCAAATAGTTTGGGGGACATGTGCACACCTCCACATTAGTAGCAGGACTTCCAGTTCCGGAGACTGAGGCTTCCTCAAGTTGAACTTGGCCAAGCGAAAGGCGTTGTGTTTGTGAATAGTAAAGGGCTCTAATTCGCAGTTCTTCCAATTTACTCAATAGTAACATGAAGTCTTCCCTCGTTACTGGATTGTTGATGACAGCATGCCGAAAGTTATCCTGTTAATAGAGCAGATAATTAGTTCATTTTTAATTGACAAGAATTTTTTATGATGTTACCCGATATCATATTGGAGGAATCTGTATTTTAAACCAGGGGTTCCAGCACATGTACACAACCTAGCAGGTAAATAAGGTGCACATGCTGGGTTCTGATATTCTGCAGGGATTGGGCAGTGTCCTGTCAGGAGATGCGGCTGAAACAACAGCCTCAGGACCTGTCTGTGTGCCGAGAAAGTCAGCCCATGTGGCAAATTTAGCTGGGAGCTGAGGAGGCAGCAGAAGGTCGTGGGATCTGTGTATCCAGGCCTCAGATTAGCCTTCGGGCGGGGGGTGTAGCCTGGCCAACTCAGGCAACACACAAGCTCCCTCCTACCCTACTTCAGGTGAGCTGAAATAGGATAGGAGGGAGCTTGTGTGGAACATGATCAATGGATTAGACCTATTGGGCCAAATGGCCAGTTTCTGAGCTGTGAAGTTCTATCCAATTTTAATTCAGTATAATAATAGATTATCAATAATGTTACATTTACCTCTATAAGCTGGACTCGTCCATGATAAACTCGATCAGGAAGTGGATTCCGTGGATCAAAATATACAATGGTCATTTGTTCGCCCTTAAAATAAAAAAAGTCTATTTCACCTGATGAAAAGTCTACATTTAGAATTTCTTGTACAGTCTGTATATTCATTATTGTACAATGTGTTAAATGAAAACTATTAACTACTCTACCTTCAAAGTGAAACTTTACTTGAGTGGCAGCTGAGGAGTTTGACATTATATTGGAGAACGGGGCAGATCTCACTCTGTCCAATAACAGATTCCCTGATCTGGTCAGACTCCATACTGGGGCCCTTCCGGAAATCACGCACTTGATCATCACTGGCCATTCCAAGTTTCACAGATGCACCAGGTGAGATATGGTCAGGAAAGTTAACTTTGGGCAGGCAATAGAATAGAATAGAATTCCTACAGAGCAGAAGGAGGTCATTCGGCCCATCTAGTTTGCACCGACCCTTCAGAAGAGCACCCTACTTATTCCCACTCCCTCCGTAACCCCATTAACCTTCTCATCTTTGGACACTAAGGGGCAATCTATCATGGCCAATCCACCTAACCTGCACATCTTTGGTTGGACTGGGGTTTGAAGTGGCGTTTCCTTGTTGTGCTGCAACATGTGGATTTGTTTTGTTGTCGGGATTGCTCAACTGGATG
The DNA here is from genome assembly GCF_902713615.1 of Scyliorhinus canicula. Taxonomy (NCBI): domain Eukaryota; kingdom Metazoa; phylum Chordata; class Chondrichthyes; order Carcharhiniformes; family Scyliorhinidae; genus Scyliorhinus; species Scyliorhinus canicula. Next base: position 4,988,345 of record NC_052155.1, on the reverse strand, counting down.
GGAACCATTCTGGACAAACTCAAGTCCGAAAATTCCTTACACCACAAATTCTGAATTTTGGTTCCACCGTTGCAAGGATGCGCAGGAATGGAAAAGAGGTGCCAAATGGCCTCCTTCTACACCACAACAGTTCTGTTACTCTGTGCACAGTGGAAACCGTGAAAGGTCAGCAGAATCATCCTGTGCCAGTTTGCCAAACCTATGCAACTGGTAAATTAGTTTAGATTCAGGAATGAGAGCTAAACTCATTTCGGAGAGGAAAACAGGGCAATATAGAATTCTTCTGAGACTGTGCTAAATTAGTGAATCTCAATCAGGACAGTGGTTAGAGCACCAGGGGTGATTCTTAACTATTTTGTAAGTGGTTCAGTAATCTGGAGCTTGCAAGAAGGGTCAAGGAAATTTGGAATTCATTGTTATGTGGCACAATGTACATTACTTTCGAATTTAAAAGTTCTAAAGTAACTTTGCAAGGTTATTTTTGAGCAAACTAAGTTGGCTGGAACTGGACGCATGCATACTACAATTCTCTTACTGACTTCATTTGCACGAGTGTACTTTGGAATACAGGAACAGGAAGAGGCCATTCACCCCCTCGAGCCTATTCCTCCATTCAATAGATCATGGCTGCTCTGGCTTAACTCCATCTACCTGCCCTGGTTACATGACTTTTAATATCCTTACTAAACAAAAATACAGCAAACGCAGTTTTCAAAGTTTCACCGGATTCTATCGGCCTGAACAGTTTTGAGGGAGTGTTCTGGATTTCCACTCTTGCTGATATCGCCCCTGAGCAGCCTGGTTCTTTTTATAAGGTTCTACCCCCTTGTTCTGGACTTAACTCCACCAGAGAAAACAGTTTCTCTCTATCCACCCTATCAAATCGTGTTATTGTTTAATGACTTGAATTAAATCACCTTATTCCTCTACACTTGAGAAAGTACAGCTCCATATGTCTCCATAGTTTAACTCCCTTTCAGCCTGGTCTTTTAAGTTTGGTGAATCTGAGCTGTATCCTATCCAAGGTAATATATTCTTCCTGATGTGCCCACTAACCTGCACATATATGTGATCAGCTCATATATCAGTCTCACCTCCTCACTATCCATACCCTCGATTTTGTCATATAGGAACAGAAGAACATAAGAACTAGGAGCAGGAGTAGGCCATCTGGCCCCTCGAGCCTGCTCCGCCATTCAATGGGATCAGGGCTGATCTTTTGTGGACTCAGCTCCACTTTCCGGCCCGAACACCATAACCCTTAATCCCTTTATTCTTCAAAAAACTATCTATCTTTATCTTAAAAACATTTAATGAAGGAGCCTCTACTGCTTCACTGGGCAAGGAATTCCATAGATTCACAACCCTTTGGGTGAATACGTTCCTCCTAAACTCAGTCCTAAATCTACTTCCCCTTATTTTGAGGTTATGCCCCCTAGTTCGGCTTTCATCCGCCAGTGGAAACACCTGCCCGCATCTCTCCTATCTATTTCCTTCATAATTTTATATGTTTCTATAAGATCCCCCCTCATCCTTCTAAGTACAGTCCAGTCTCATCAACCTCTCCTCGTAATCCAACCCCTTCAGCTCTGGGATTAACCTAGTGAATCTCCTCTGCCCACCCTCCAGTGCCAGTACGTCCTTTCTCAAGTAAGGAGACCAAAACTGAACACAATACTCCAGGTGTGGCCTCACTAACACCTTATACAATTGCAGCATAACCTCCCTAGTCTTAAACTCCATCCCTCTAGCAATGAAGGACAAAATTCCATTCGCCTTCTTAATCACCTGTTGCACCTGTAAACCAACTTTTTGCGACTCATGCACTAGCACACCCAGGTCTCTCTGCACAGCAGCATGCTTTAATATTTTATCATTTAAATAATAATAATAAGGAAGGGCGGTACTCACTCTCAATTCAACATCAGATCTTTTCTCAAGTAAAGTCATCCCTTCACTTGGTAAGCCAAAGGATTTTACTTGATATGTCAGGAAGCCGCCATATGATGAGACCTGATGGAAAATAGATGTAAAGTTACGTTTCGAGTCTTGCTTAAGCATTTAGAATTGAGGGCTTTTAACCTTAAAGCTGAGCGGGTAAAAGAGTGATTTGGTAGAGGTCCTCAAGATTATGATTATGAAGAGTTCTGAGTAGTTCTGGTGACCTTGTTTGCAGCGGTCAACCTTATGCTAAGGGGAATAAATAACCCTCATCCATTACCCTTCCCAAAGGCAATTCGGGATGGGCAACATATTCAGGCTGCATATTAAGAAGCTGTGTAAGAATTAAACAAACACTTAAGGGGAGATTAGAAAATTGTAGATAGCAGGTGTAACTGTATCACAACTGAATCCATAAATTATTTTTGTAGGAAATGAAATAGTTGCTTGGTAAAGCAGATGTTAAAGGTGTCCCTGCCCTGTAAAAGGCATTTCCTCAAAATGGTCTGTGAACTAAGAATTTGTGGTATGTGTGTGTACATAACACCTGTTAATTTGTGAATGATCTGATCTAAAATTCATCAACAGCAAAGCAATAGTCTTAAACAATCTTTTACAAAAACAACTGCTGAAAGAAAAGTGTTAATGCAAAACACAGATACAAAAATTAAAATGCAGATAAAGAAAGAAAGATACTTAAAGATGAAATTTCCGGGGGCAGCACGGTGGCACAGTGGTTAGCATTGCTGCATCACGGCGCTGAGGACCTGGGTTCGAATCCCGGCCCTGGGTCACTGTCTGTGAGGAGTTTGCACATTCTCCCCGTGTCTGCGTGGGTTTCGCCCCCACAACCCAAAAAGATGTGCAGGTTAGGTGGATTGGCCACGTTAAATTGCCCCTTAATTGGAAAAAAATAATTGGGTACTCTAAAAAATTAAAAAAAAAAAAAAAGATGAAATTTCCAATCAGTCCCTTTAACATAAGAACGTAAGGACTAGGAGCAGGAGTCGGCCATCTGGCCCCTCAAGCCTCCTCCGCCATTCAATACGATCATGGCTGATCTTTTTGTGGACTCATCTTCACTTACCCGCCCGCTCACCACAATCCTTAATTCCTTCACTGTTCAAAAATCTATCTATCTTTGCCTTAAAACATTTAACAAGGCAGTCTCAACTGCTTCAATGGGCAGGGATTCCATAGATTCACAACCCTTTGGGTGAAAGGGTTCCTCCTCAACTCAGTCCTAAATCTGCTTCCCCTTATTTTGAGGCTATGCCCCCTTGTTCTAGTTTCATCCGCCAGTGGAAACAACCTCCCTGCTTCTATCCTATCTATTCCTCTCATAATTTTTGTGCCCATTGCTTGAATCCTTCTTTCTTAAGTGAAAGTGTTGAAAGTTGAGATTTTGTTCAGGAGCTGCAATGAATATTCGGATGTTTTCGTCTTTAGGTGCAGTGAGCATATCAGCGGGTTTTTTGCAGAGAGAGTAGGTTTCTTATTCCTCATTAATTCTGGGGTTACAGCACTTGCAGATTGTCTGAACTCTTACAGCAGGGCAGTGATTAATTTCCTAATACCTTGTTCTCCCTTGGCCAGGAACCCTTGTTGATGTTGTCTCTCAGAGCACTTCCTGGTTATTCTGAACCCTGCCTCACAAGATGGCTTTTACAGTTCTCTTATATGCAGTTTAAAAACACAAAAATGGCTGCTTTGTTAATTTTCAAAACAAGGAAGTTAATTACGAGGAGGTCCTTTGAAGCCTTCCCTGTCTCTTGTTCCTTTAGAAGCCAAAAGGTTTTCACACCTTTTAGAAAATTCAATGGAAATCCCTGGTGGAGCGTTTAATGACTCTTCACAATAATAATCTTTATTAGTGTCACAAGTAGGCTTACATTAACACTGCAATGAAGTCACTGTAAAAATCCCCTAGTCGCCACATTCCGGCGCCTGTTCGGGTACACAGAGGGAGAATTCAGAATGTCCAATTCACCTAACAAGCACGTCTTTCGGGACTTGTGGGAGGAAACAGGAGCCCCCGGAGGAAATCCACGCAGACACGGGGATAACATGCAGATTGAGCACAGACAGTGACCCAAGCCGGGAATCGAACCCGGGACCCAGGCGCTGTGAAGCAGCAGCGCTAACCACTGTGCTACCGTGACTGTAGAGATAAGAGTCTGACAAGGTTTGAATGAACAGTGTAAAGGTATCTATCTGTCCATACTTCCATTTTGGAAAAAAAGGCTTTTAAACCCAACGCAAGGGTTCGAAAATATTCCTTTAAACAGTTTCCCTTAAAATCTGTGATATCATTATTACACATTGGTCACAAGAGATATGAGTAATGAACCGGAGAGTGAGATTAATAAGGCAGCAGAGACTGGATTAGCTGAATGGCCTGCTACATTTTATGAAATTCCATAACGTTAGGTTTCACTCACCTTGTCTCCCAGGTAGGATTCTGGAGCTAGCCAGTATAGATCACGAATAACATCAGGTAGTTCTTGTACATCAGCAACGACAGTATTACTCCGCTGGTTATAAACAACTGGAACACTTTGCTTATTCGCAGTGAATAAATTCCATTTCTTCATTTGCATATGCTAAAGGAAAGCACAAATCTACACTGCAACATCAATCTAAATCAATTCAAAAGTGTTTAGTGTGAAGTAAATGCACTCTTATATATTAGCTGGATTCTCCAATAAACGTGTTGCAAACTGTCCAAATACTGTTCACAATTTTATATTACCAAATGATGAGACACTCGTGGTGGAAAGAGGATTCATTCGGGTGATTCCAATCAGAGAGGAAAGGTTGGGGAGGCTGGGGCTCCTTTCTCTGGAAAGGAGAAGATTAAATGGTTTACAATTATTCCATTCGTTTGACAGATTAGGTGTAGCGAAGTTTCCACTTTTGGGAGACCAAAACTAGCGTGTAAGAATATAAAATCATTCCGAGTAAATTCAAAAAAGACTTCAGGGCCTGAATTATGAGGATGGCAAGTGCTTGGTGCCCACCCTGAGAGTCGATGGGGAACACGTCCCACAACATTGACAGGCCCACTGACATTGTTGGCAGCAGCCGGGACCTCTGTCTGCACTTGGGACAGATGTCCTGGGGAAATTGAAGGACAGCTCAATTCCAGGGGCAACATCCTGGAACTTCCTCCCTAACAGCACTGCAGGTGGACCTACACCACAGAGACTGCAGCGGTTCAAGACGGGAACTCACCACCACCTTCTGAAGGGCAACTAGGGCTGGGCAATAAATGATGGCCTAACCAGCGATGCCCACATTCTGTAAACAAATTTTTTAAAAGCCGCTGGTTTACTTCAGAAGTACTGTCCAGTAAACGGTACTGGATTTTTATAGAAATTAAAATCTATACGGTGTTGTGGAAGGTAGTTAGGTCAAGACTGGAACTGTTGAAAGTAGTGATACTCTGTAAAGCCAGTGTCTCAGTTCAGTGTACTTCTAGTTTAATGCTTTTTTCTTCTCTTTCTTAATGAACATTTACTTCATTAAAATCATCACACAGAGTTGGGGTCACCATTTTTTGGATATCAAACCTCACCTCATATGATACAAATTATAAACATATTTGAGGATGCTTATTTCAAGTTTCCCTCTGGGGATTGAACAACTCAGGATTTACTATCAATAGTACCCTTAACATTACAAAGAATTATATAAAACGTACATGTAATATTATTCATATCGCTGTAGTTTCATTGTTTGTGTCAAATTGCTGTAAGCTGTGTATGTGTGTGTGTGTGTGTGTGTGTCTGTGTGTGTGTGTGTCTGTGTGTGTGTCTGTGTGTGTGTGTCTGTATGTGTGTGTCTGTGTGTGTGTGTCTGTGTGTGTGTGTGTCTGTGTGTGTATGTGTCTGTGTGTGTGTGTCTGTGTGTGTGTCTGTGTGTGTCTGTGTGTGTATCTGTGTGTGTGTGTGTCTGTGTTTGTGTCTGTGTGTGTGTGTCTGTGTGTGTGTGTGGCTGTGTGTGTGTGTCTGTGTGTGTGTGTGTCTGTGTGTGTGTGTGTCTGTGTGTGTGTCTGTGTGTGTGTGTGTGTGTCTGTGTGTGTGTCTGTCTGTGTGTGTGTGTCTGTGTCTGTGTGTGTGTGTGTGTGTGTGTGTGTGTGTGTGTGTCTGTGTGTGTGTGTCTGTGTCTGTGTGTGTGTGTCTGTGTGTGTCTGTGTGTGTGTGTCTGTGTGTGTGTCTGTGTGTGTGTGTGTGTGTGAGTGTGTGTGTGTGTCTGTGTCTGTGTGTGTGTGTCTGTGTGTGTGTGAGTGTGTGTGTGTGTCTGTGTGTGTGTCTGTGTGTGTGTGTGTGTGTGTGTATCTGTGTGTCTGTGTGTGTGTCTGTGTGTGTGTCTGTGTGTGTGTCTGTGTGTGTGTGTGTGTGTCTGTGTGTGTGTGTGTGTCTGTGTGTGTGTCTGTGTGTGTGTCTGTGTGTGTGTGTGTCTGTGTGTGTGTGTCTGTGTGTGTCTGTGTGTGTCTGTGTGTGTGTCTGTGTGTGTCTGTGTGTGTGTGTGTGTGTGTCTGTGTGTGTGTGTCTGTGTGTGTCTGTGTGTGTGTCTGTGTGTGTCTGTGTGTGTGTCTGTGTGTATCTGTGTGTGTGTGTCTGTGTGTGTCTGTGTGTGTGTCTGTGTGTGTCTGTGTGTGTGTCTGTGTGTCTGTGTGTGTGTGTCTGTGTGTGTCTGTGTGTGTCTGTGTGTGTCTGTGTGTGTGTCTGTGTGTGTCTGTGTGTGTGTCTGTGTGTGTCTGTGTGTGTGTGTGTGTGTCTGTGTGTGTGTGTCTGTGTGTGTCTGTGTGTGTCTGTGTGTGTGTCTGTGTGTATCTGTGTGTCTGTGTGTGTGTGTCTGTGTGTGTGTGTCTGTGTGTGTGTCTGTGTGTGTGTGTGCACCAACATCACATGGGCAGCCGTGGTTGAAGAAGGAAGTTCACCACCATCCTTTCAAGAGCAATTATTTTCTTTGTTGGAGAGGACTTAGGAAACTTCCCAAAGATATGTGAAAATCAATAGGTGAAGGGGAGGGAGGAATGTGAAACGCTCATCATTAGGGGAAAGGTGCTGGGGAAACTATTAGACCTAAAGGTTGACAAGTCCCCAGGGGCAGATGGCCTGCATCCTAGAGTCTTAAAATAAGTGACTGTAGAGATAGTAGATAGTCGATAGCAATGCATTGGTCGATGCAGCTTCCAAAATATCTCAGTGGATTGGAACATAGCTAATTTATTCAAGAAAAGAGGAAACAGGAAGCAGGAAACAACTGGCCAGACAGCCTGACATCTGTCAGAAGGAAATTTCTAAGATCCATTACTCGGGAGGTGATTCTAGGATAAGTAGAAAATCACAACACGATCAGGCAGAGTCAACATGGTTTTGTGGAAGGGAAATAATGTTTAACTAATTTATTCAAATTTTTTGAGAAAGGTGGAAAAGGGAGACCTGTAAATGTAGTGATCTGGATATCTAGGAGGTATTTTATAAGGTGCTGTATAAAAGGCATACATAAGATAAGAATACATAAGAGGGGATAACATATTCATGGATAGAGGATTGGTTTGCTAACAATAATCAGAGAGTAGGTATAATTGGGTCTTTTTCGGGTTGGCAAATGGAGTGCCACAGAATTCAGTGCTGGGGCCTCAACTATTTACAATCTATATCAATGACTTGGATGAAGGAACTGAATGTATGATCGCTAAATTTGCCGATGGCACCAAGATAGGTAAGAAAATTACCGAAGGGGCTGGTTTAGCACAGTGGGCTAAACAGCTGGCTTGTTACACAGAACAAGGCAGCAGCGCGGTTTCAATTCCCGTACTGGCCTTCCCGTACTGGCCTCCCCGAACAGGCGCCGGAATGTGGCGACTAGGGGTTTTTCACAGTAACTTCATTGAAGCCTACTTGCGACAACAAGCGATTATTATTATTATTAAATAGGCTGTCAAGAGGTGGTTGAGTCCATAAAGGGATATAAACGGGTTAAAGTGAGTGGGGAAAAAATTGGCTGATTGATTATAACGTGGGAAAATGTCAACTTGTTCACTTTGGAAAGAAGAATAGAAAAGCAGCGTACTAAAGAAATGCAGAGAGTTTGGAGAACGGGGTGGTACAGAGGGATCTGGGTGTCCTGGCTGTAGAGATAGAATGCAGGTGCAGATGGTGATTCAAACAAAGGCCATTTCGAAAGCGAATGGAATATTGCCGTTTATTGCAAAGGGAATGAAAAATTGGAAACTTGTGTTTTTTTAAAGGATTATCTGTGAACACTTTATTTATTGAGTAGGGAAGTTTTACTACAGCTGTGCAGGGCTGTGGTGAGACCACAGATGGGATTCTCTGGCCTCCTGAACATATGTTTCTTGGCGGCGTGCCGTTTGCGAGCAGTGGGACTCTCTGCTCCCGGCCCTGTCAATGGGTTCTCCCATCGGAGCCGCCCCACGCTGCCAGGAAACCCGCGGGAGGGGGTGCACTGCCGGCAGAGCCAGAGAATCCCGCCCTCAGCGAACGGTCAGAGAATTCCAGCCCGCATCAGGAAAACCATGGGTCTCTTTATTTGAAAAAATATATAATTGTCTTAGAAGTAGTTCAGAGAAGGTCCACTTGACACATTCCCGGGATGAGGGGCTTGCCATATGAAGAATGATTGAACAGATTGGACTGATACCCACTGGAGTTTAGAAGAGAGGTGATCTTATTGAAACACAGAAGATCCAGATTTGATAAAGTATTTGATAGGGTAGATAGGGTTGGTTTAGCACAGGGCTAAATAGCTGGCTTTTAAAGCAGACCAAGGCAGGCCAGCAGCACGGTTCAATTCCCGTACCGGCCTCCCTGAACAGGCGCCGGAATGTGGCGACTAAGGGCTTTTCACAGTAACTTCATTTGAAGCCTACTTGTGACAATCGGCGATTTTCATTTTCATTTTCAGCAGGATGTCTCCAGTCACGGGAGAGATTAGAACTAAGGGACACAGTTTCAGAGAGGTGGATACAATGAGGAATTATTTTTCATTAGTTTGTGAAATTCTCTTTCCCAGAAAGCAGTGGAGGTCGAGTCATTGAATGTATTCAAGGCTGAGTTAGACAGAATGATTGACAAGAGAGTTCAAGGTAATCGGGGGCAAATGGCAAAACGAAGTTGAGACCAGAAGCAGAGAAGCTATGATGTTATTGATTGACAGAGCAGGCTCAAAGAGCTTCTCCTGCTGGTACCCGTCCGGCCCCGGGTCTTTACCGGCCTACATGGCCTTCAGACCCTCCACTATCTCTTCCAACCCGATCGGGGCCCCCAGCCCTTCTACCAGCTCGCCGTCAACCTTTGGGAAATTCAGCCCCCCTAGGAAGTGCCTCATTCCCTCCGGCCCCGGAGGGGGTTCTGACCTATACAGCCTATTGTAGAAATCCCTAAACGCCTTATTCACCCCTACTGAGTCTCCAACCAGGTTGCCATCTCCGTCATTTACTTTCCCTATCTCCCTGGCTGCCTCCCTCTCCCTGAGCTGCTGTGCAAGCATTCTGCTGGCCTTCTCTCCATGTTCATAGATCGCCCCCCCTCGCCTTTCTCAGCTGCTCCACCGGCCTCCCTGTGGTCAACAAGCCGAACTCCACATGTAGTCTCCGTCGTTCCCTTAAAAGCCCTGCCTCTGGGGTCTCCGCATACCTCCTGTTGACCTGTAGTATCTCCTTTACCAGTCGGTCAGTCTCTGCCCTGTCCACCTTCTCCCTATGGGCCCGTATCGAGATCAGCTCCCCACTGACCACCACCTTCAATGCTTCCCAGACCACCGCTGCTGAAATTTCCCCCGTGTCGTTGACCTGCAGGTAGCTCTGAATACATTTCCTCAGCCGCTCGCACACCCCTTCATCAGCCAAAAGTCCCACATCTAACCTCCAGTGCGGGCGCTGGTTACTGTCTTTACTAACCTGCAGGTCAACCCAGTGCGGAGCATAGTCTGAGATTGTGATCGCCGAGTACCCGTGTCCACCCGACCTGCTCAAAATGGAAAAATCAATCCGGGAGTACACTTTATGCACGTGTGAGTAGAAGGAGAACTCAAGTTCTGCCAGCTATTCTCTAGGTCCACCACCTTCTCCAGGAGCTTCTTCTGCTGGTCTCTCAGCATCCCCACCTCCAACCCCACCACAGTTTGATGTTCCTCCTGCTCAGCCAGCGCCTTCTCTACTTTCTGGATCGCCCGATCCTGGGCGTCCAATCTAAGCTCCAGCCGCTCAATCGACTCTTTTATCGGGTCCAAGCAGCCCCGTTTCTGCTCAGCAAAGCCTTCTGAATAACTTGCATCAGTTGCTCTGTTGACCGCTGGGTTGACACACCAGAGGTCCGATCCTCCGCCATGCTGTCTCCTGCTGCAGCTTCAGCCTAAGGCTTCTCTGTCTTTCTGTTTCTGCCTTTACGAGCACTTCTAGCCCTTCTCTCCATGCACCGATGTGGGAATTCAGTACACAATTGCCTTTGTCTTCAATTTTACACTTCAAGTCCGGTAGAAAATCGGGGGTAAAGTCCAAAAGTCCGACCCGAGCAGGAGCCACCAAATGTGCGGCTTACTCCTTCATAGACGCCACTGGAAGTGAGGCCGGCACCTGTTCGGGTACAAGGAGGGAGAATTCAGGATGTCCAATTTACCTAACAGCACGTCTTTGGGGACTTGTGGGAGGAAAACACGGGAGAACGTGCAGGCTCCGCACAGACAGTGGCCCAAGCCGGGAATCGAACCTGGGACCTTGGAGCTGTGAAGCAACAGTGCTAACCACTGTGCTACCGTGCCACCTATGATTATGCATCCCAGAGTGTTGAAAGAGGTTGCTATAGAAATAGTGGACGTATTGGTGATCATTGTCCAAAATGTTATAGATTCTGGAATGTTTCCTGAAGATTGGAACGTTGAAAATGTCACCCCACTATGTAAAAATGGAGGGAGAGAGAAAACGGAACCACAGAACTGTCAACATTATATAGTTGTAGCGAAAATGCTGAATCTATTATAAAGGATGTGGAACATAGACAATGATGATCTGATTGGGCAGAGTTAGCATGGATTTAATTGGGAAACTGCGTTGATGAATTTATTGGAATTGTTTGAGGATATCAGCAAATTTGACAAAGGGCAGTTGATGGAGTTGGTATATTTGGATTTTCAGCAGGCTTTTGATTGGGCAGCACAGTAGCACAGTGGCTAGCTCTGTGGCTTCACAGCGCCAGAGTCCCAGGTTCAATTCCCGGCTTGGGTCACTGCGGAGTCTGCACGTTCTCCCCGTGTCTGCGTAGGTTTCCTCTGCATGCTCCGGTTTCCTCCCACAGTCCAAAGACGTGCAGGTTAGGTGGATTGGCCATGCTAAATTGCCCCTTAGTGTCTAAAAAGGTTAGGAGGGGTTATTGGGTTATGGGGATAGGGTGGAAGTGAGGGCTTCAGTGGGTCGGTGCAGACTCGATGGGCCGACTGGCCTCCTTCTGCACTGCATGTTCTATGTATCTATGTAGTTCCCCAAAGGAGGTTAATTAGCAAAATAAAAGCACATGGAGCAGGAGGGAATTTACTGGCACGGTTTCAGGATTGGCTAACAGGCAGAAAACAGAGAATAGGAACAAACGGGTCATTCTTGCGTTGGCAGGTTGTGGCTAGTGAGGTAGAGCAAGGATCAGTCCTCGGGCCCCAATCAGTGATTTGGATGTGGGGACAAAATGGAATAGTCAGTGGGAATGTGTGTTGTGAGGAAGATGTCAAGCGGGTACATGAGGGTTTGGACAGACTTAGTGCGTGAGCAAGAACATGGCAGATGGGGAAAATGTGATCCATTTTGGTTGAAGGAACACATGTGCAGAGAATTTCTTTACTGTAAGAAATGTAAATGTGTAGATGTATAAAGGGACTTGTTGATAAGTCACTGAAGGCTAACGTGCAGGCGCAGGAAGATACTAGGAAGAATTATGCAATATTAGCCTTTATCGCAAGAGGATTTGACCACAAGAATGGTGAGGTCTTGATTGAATTAGAGCTTGGTTAGACTGCACCTGGAGCACTTACCTCAGAAAGGATATTATTACCAAAGAGTGTGCGTAACAAATGTTCACCAGACTTGTCCCGGGGATGGTGGGACTGTCTTATGAAGAGAGATTGGAGAAACTGTATTCTCTAGAGTTTTGAAGAATGAGAGGTGAAACCTTAGACAGGGTGGATGCAGAGATATACTTCCCTTGGTTGGGGAGTCGAGAGCCAGGGAGCACAATTTCAAAATAAGGGGGATGCCACAACAGACCCAGATGATCGTATTGAATGGGTGAGCAAGCTCGACGGGCTGAATGGTCTACTTCTGTTCCTATGTTTCTTCCACCAAAATACAAACCACAGGTCTGAAGCATCAAATCTGGGCAGCAATTTCTGGGGTACCTTGATGATCCATCGCCAGGGCCAAAGGGGGAAGATTACCCAACTCCCTGGAAGGTATTTTTAATCAATTATGAAGCTGCCATCCCACTAGCCCTCCATGGAGTGTCATAAAGGAGGGCACCCCCAGAAACTGCTGGGAGAGCACCAGGATTTTCCTGGCAGTCTTCACATGTGATGGTGGGCCCTCCATATGTGGGAAAAATTCATACGGGGGCAAAAGGTAGCCCTTCATTAGCTACTTAGGCAGTTCAATTGGCCACTCGATAGGTAGCTGTGGTGCCAAGTTTCCTCCTGGTAAAACGCCGTGCTGGTAGACTACCCTGCCAGTGCGGTCTTCTGCCATACTGCTGGTCCTTGCACTTCCCAGCCCGTCTTTAATGAGCCAGCAAAAATTCAGCGCTCTATCCACAAATATTGGCAGACTATTTCTCGCATTTTCTGATTTGATTTAAGCATTTTGCTTCTGTATTAGCAGATAATAAAATATCTATCCATATTCAATAGGAACATGGGACTTAAGAGGCAATCAGTCCTTCCAGTCCACGCCACCATTCGATAATAATATAGCTAATCAGATTGTAGTCTCACTCCCCTTTATACCTGCCCTGCATAACCCTTGACTCCTTTGTCCATCAATAATCCAATTCGCCTCTCTTGTGCCTTGTCTCTTCCCTCTTCCCCCCCCCCCCCCCCCCCTGTGATTTGCCTTTCTTACCTCTTAGGTTTAGCTGTCCGTCCCCCCGTCCCCCCCCGTCCCCCCCTTCCTGGTCTATCTCTCCCTCTCATGCTTTGGCGATTTTCCCCTGATTCTTGGCTACCTGGCTATTCTTCTGCTTGTTTGTTGGCCACAAACAGGTCCCGGAACAGTCGCATGAATGGCTCCCACGTTCTGTGGAAGCCTTCGTCTGACCCTCGGATGGCGAATTTGATTTTCTCCATTTGGAGAGATTCCGAGAGGTCGGACAGCCAGTCTGCAGCTCTGGGCGGTGCTGCTGACCGCCAGCCAAACAGGATTCTACGGCGGGCGATCAGGGAGGCAAAGGCAAGGGCGTCCGCCCTCCTCCCCAGGAATAGATCTGGCTGGTCTGAAACCCCGAAGACTGCCACTATCGGGCATGGCTCCACCCTCACCCCCACCACTTTGGACATAGCCTCGAAGAAGAACCAGGTAGGTGGGGGGGAGGGGGCAGGGAAATGAGAGCCGGAAGGAAGGCACGGGATACAATAACGAACGTGGCATCTCCAGGAGCAGGGAACGAGGAGAATAAAGACGAAAGACGGGAGGAACGGCAGAAGCGGAAGTGAGCGCGAGACGGCAGCGAGATCCGTCCAGGTTTCGCAAGCGACAACAACACCAAACCCATTCGAGTATTGCCCACTGTAATTGTTTCTCCGGCACCCAAATGTATATTTACCTCCCCAGTCTCTACCCACACCCCCCCCCCCCTCCCCCCACCTCCCTCACCCCCACCAACAGTGTTGTAAATAATTTTGCCAGGTGTACAGAGTTGCTGCTGTTGAGCTGGTGCACAATACCCTACCAGTTATTCCATTTTATTTTTTATTGTACTTTTAAAAATTATTTACTATTTTATTTTCTTTGGTATGCTTGGGTGTGCCGTTCTCTTCTATATATGTGTATATAGATATACACTTTGTTCAAAAAGCCGATAAAAAACATTTATAAAAAACAAAAAAAAATCCAATTCGCTAAAGGAAGTGGGGCCTCTTGAAGATGGCCAACCAATGGTTGACCATGGTGGTGTAATGCTTGAAGATGGCCAACCAATGGTTGACCATGGTGGTGTAATGCTTGAAGATGGCCAACCAATGGTTGACCATGGTGGTGTAATGCTTGAAGATGGCCAACCAATGGTTGACCATGGTGGTGTGATGCTTGAAGATGGCCTACCAATGGTTGACCATGGTGGTGTAATGCTTGGAGACAGAAGTACATGTGATGGCGTCCCCAAGGATATGTTCAACCAGAATTGGCAAAGCGAATGTGTTTATAGACCTGAAATCTTTCCAATGCAAATTCTTAAATTAAACCGTGTATTGTTCTTGAATTATGAAATGAAATGAAAATCGCTTATTGTCACGAGTAGGCTTCAAATGAAGTTACTGTGAAAAGCCCCTAGTCGCCACATTCCGGCGCCTGTTCGGGGAGGCTGGTACGGGAATCGAACTGTGCTGCTGGCCTGCTTTAAAAGCATGTGATTTAGCTCAGTGAGCTAAACCAGCCCCTAGATTATAACAAAGAGATAAACCAGACATTTAGAGGAAATTTCAAATTGAGGATGTGGACTTTTTCACTCACTTTGGTCCTGGACTTATTGGAACTTCGACACTCATTTGTTATTCCAAAGCAAAAACAGCTTGTGCAGCCTTTGGGATTGGCTGGATCCAGGTGAAATGAGCCAGGACGACAGACATCGCACTGCGCACCTATAACGTTTTCCTAAAATGATGAAAGCAGAAAAATATAAAGTTCACGTAAACATTATTTTTCATGTTAGATGTAATGTTTGGGTCACTCTGATATAAAAGGTGGAATATTCTGCCCCCCCCCCCCCCCCCCCCCCCCCCGGCTTTGCCAGTGGCACTCGCATCCTCTGAAAGAATTGTGAGGATGGATGTTATTTAAAAAAATATATTTTGTGAGGTATTCTTTAAAGAAGACTGTATGTCTGTTTGTGTGTCAATGATGTAATTAAACTGGGAAAAGGTTAATGGAAACAGCTTGTCTGGGAGAACTGAAAGATGAAAGCAGTAGAGGTGTTAAATGCATACACCTGTAATGAATCTACTGTCATGTGAGAGCACCTTTAAGAAATGGGTGTGTATTACTGCAGTGATGTCAGAGAGTGGGTGGAGCTGGGCTGTCTGTCAGCTTTTTACCTTTGTTTTAGGCTGTTTGCTGCAGGGTGTGTTTTAGTTTCGTTTTCAGAGCTGGATAGCTGCTGTCACAGCCAGAAGGGGTATTAGTCTCTCTCTCTGTAATCTAAAAACTGTAAATCGATCCTTTGGTGATTTAAAACTAATAACTGCTCTCAGTAGCGACTTTAACCTGATGTGCTTCTGTTTAAAGGTTTTGTTTAAGTCTTACAGATGTTAAAAGGACAGCTTAACTTAGTGTTGTATTCTTTGGGGGTTGTATTTGAATTAATGGTTGCTAAGATGTTCACTGTATGTTTTAAAAAGGTTAACTTGAGTTCATAGAATAAATATTGTTTTGCTTTAAAAAATACTTTTCCATTTCTGCTGTACCACACCTGTAGAGTGGGCCGTGTCCATACCACAATCTAGTAAAAGTTGTGGGTCAGGTGAACTCCGTGATACACTTTGGGGTTCTCTAAACCCTGGTCCATAACGCTTCGGACAAGTGGATTTAAGTAAATTAGTAGAGTTTAGAAATAGACCCCTGGGGAACACCATTTCTAACCCCCCCCCCCCCCCCCCAGTCTGAAAAAAAACATTCTACCATGATTCACTGCTTTCTGTCATTAAGCCAGTTTTTGATCCATTTCACACTGGTCCTCCTACTCCGTAAGCCTTGTATTTGGCACCTTGTCAAACACTTTCTTAAAATCCATACAGGGCAGCACGGTAGCATGGTGGTTAGCATAAATGCTTCACAGCTCTAGGGTCCCAGGTTCGGTTCCCGGCTGGGTCACTGTCTGTGCGGAGTCTGCACGTCCTCCCCGTGTGTGCGTGGGTTTCCTCCGGGTGCTCCGGTTTCCTCCCACAGTCCAAAGATGTGCGGGTTAGGTGGATTGGTCATGATAAATTGCCCGTAGTGTCCTAAAAAAGTAAGGTTGGGGGGGGTTGTTGGGTTACGGGTATAGGGTGGATACGTGGGTTTGAGTAGGGTGATCATTGCTCGGCACAACATCGAGGGCTGAAGGGCCTGTTCTGTGCTGTACTGTTCTATGTTATTCTATGTTCTATTTACCACATTCCCTTCATCAATATTCTCTGTTGCTTCATCAAAACATTAAAGTAGAATAATCAAAGACAAACCACCTTTTACAAATCCATGTTGGCTCTCTCTAATTAGCTCAAAACCCTCTTAGCGCCTGTTGTGACATTTTCCCTTGATTAAGGATTCCAAAATATTACCCACCAGTGATGTTTGACTTATCAGTCTGTAATTTTTAGGACAGTCCTTATGCCCTGGGGCGGGATTCTCCAATTCGGCGGGAGAGTGTCCACG
Organism: Scyliorhinus canicula; assembly: GCF_902713615.1. NCBI lineage: Eukaryota > Metazoa > Chordata > Chondrichthyes > Carcharhiniformes > Scyliorhinidae > Scyliorhinus > Scyliorhinus canicula. Next base: position 4,971,775 of record NC_052155.1, on the reverse strand, counting down.
CAGTTGGAAACGGGCTGCTGGGAATACTGATTCTTGCCCCTGCAGGGGGCCAGCACGGCGCTGGAGCAGTTCACGCCGCTCCAGCCTCCCATCCCGGTGCGAACTGTGCGCCGTGCCAACCCGCGCATGCGCAGTGGCCTCTTTCAACGTGCCGGCCCCGACGCAACATGGCGCGGGAGTTCAGGAGCCGGTGCGTACGAAAATAGGCCCGGGGAGCAAGAGGCCGGCCCGCCGATCGGTGGGCCCCGATCGCGGGCCAGGCTCCATCGGAGGCCCAGCCGGGATCGGTGCCCCCCACCTCCCCTCACAGCCCCCCCCCCCCGACCCTGCGCGCAGAGTTCCCGCCGGCTGTGACCAAGAGTGGCCGGCGCCGGCGGGACCCTGCCTTTTTAGAGTGGCCGCTCGGCCCATCCGGGCTGGAGAATCGGGGGCCCAGCCCCGTAATGCAGTCCACAACCGCGCTGCGCCAAACTCGCCGGCGCCAATGGCGCTGATTCTCCGCGCGTGCTGGCGTCGGGGCTGCGTGGCGCGGTTGCGGGTATTCTCCGGCCCGGGGCTGGGAGAATCCCACCCCCTTTCTTGCAGAAAGATAGCACAGACATGATGGGCCTAATGGCCTCCTTACATGCTGTAACCACTCTATGGTTGTATGATTTTCCAAAATGCCTACCAGGGATAACTTAGGTTTAATGGAGATGCTCAAAACCATTAACAGTTGAGACTAATTGGATAGCCCCTTCAAAGAGCTGGGACAGGATTGGAAAGCCAATCTCATTCTGTGCTGTGTCATTCTATGATTCGATGTATGTTAAATAGGTTAAATTTCCATCAACATGGCAGAAATAGGGAAGAAGTAAAGGGGAATTCATTAGGCCATGATATCCTAATAATTGCAAAACGTCAAAGCCACAGAATTATTCTATTTAATTCTCCTAACTATTTACAACTTTGCTATTTTAATTTGTTTTTCAAACTGACACTGGATTGTTGCTTGGCATCCCTCCCAATCGTCAGCTAGGCTAAGATCAGAAACTGCTGGCGATAAGACACAATCTGTGACTGTGAATACATTCATAATGATGAAAAGTTACAATCATCGCCAAGAGAGGCGATTGTAAACAAAAGGTTATTTATTGGATGGCTCTATGTTCATCGATCTACAGACTGCCCTTGCAGAGGATGCAGAGGAGATGGACTGGACTGTGACCAAGGATGAGGGACTTCAGTTACGTGCCGAGACTGATATTATTCTCCTTCAGAGCAGAGAGGTTTAAGAGGAGACTTAATAGACTTGTTCACAATTACAGGGCTGTTGGGGGGTTTAGGGGATTGGGGGAGTGACGGGGAAACTGCTTCCTTTTTTTGTGGGAGGGTTGGTAACCAGAGGAGACCAAAAATTAAAGATGATTGCCAAAAGTGTCAGAGGTGAAGGGAATGTTTTATGATCGGGAATGTGCTGCCTGAATCAGGAGGAAGGAGATTTAACAGCAGCATTCAAAAGGAAATTGGATAACTGTTTAAAAGGAAAAACTAGGCTAAGGGGAAAGAGAGATTAAGCAGATAGCTCTTTCAAACAGTCAGCAGACACAATGACTGAGTGGCCTTAGTCATAGTCGGACACTCCTCTAATGTGAGAAAATGAGTGTATAATAATCTCACTTTATTTGCAATGTATCGCCATTTATTCCCGTAGAAAATAGGACTGACCTTACAAAGACACTGTCCAGTTATGGGATCACACACACTTGGCTGTGTTGCTTCACGGTTACATTTACAGGGAATGCAGCCTGGGTAACGGGAGTAACCGACGGAACAGCGGTCACACTGACGACCTGTCACTTTCGATTTGCATCTAAATGGATAAAGTATCTGAAATTAAACTGCTCACACCAGGTCGATGGAACACAATTTCTTTCTAAAATAATCTGACTCTTTGTATTTTCAATGGGCGTGATTTAACAGAAATGAAGCGGAGTCCCATGTCCAGGGCGTTTAGCCGGATGTTTCCCGGCCCTGGCAGCGACGAGAACAACCCCGCTATTAATCTGGACCCTGCTTCATTCCAGGGCCTCCGCTCACCAGTACAGGAAGGAAGGCTGATCTCTCGACCCCCCCCACCCACCACGGCCTCTGGATCCCCTTCTACGCCCCAACTCGTACTAATAAAGGCAGGATACCCCCAGACCAGATCCCTGATTTGGGCATGATGCCACCTGGGCAGCTTGGCACTCACTCCCAGGATGGCAGCGTCACAGGGCCCAGATGGCATGCTGCCCAGAGCCTGACCACCCAGGGGCCCCTGATCACCAGGGAGACCCCCCCCCACACCCCCTCCCCTCTCCCCCCACACACCCCCTCCCCTCTCCCCCCACACACCCCCTCGTGCCGATACGTCTGGTTTGCGGGAACAAGTGCTTAAACAGCGTCCGCTTGGGTCTCCAAGGTGAGGCAGCTCGGTCCCGGGCGCTGGGTAGATTCAGTGTAGACATATTCAAGTGAGACTAACTGCTCACACCAATATACAAATCTGGGTCCCGTCCTCAATGGGCGAGATCCAAATCGCGACGCCTAACGAGACCTTGTTAGATCTCGCCAGGCGAGGAGAGGTTGGTAATTCTCGCAAGAGTCGAGTCCCGAGTCGGGTGTGGCGCGGCCGATGGATCGCACCCAAAATATTAGAATTTTTAAAGTAAAGAACCAAACTAGCTGAATTTAACTCTCGTCACATTCCCCATCGTCCCATTCCCGCTTGCATAACGAAAGACTTTGATTTAGACAGCAACTTTCACAACCTCAGGATATCCCAAAGTGTTTGGCCGACAGTGGATAGAATACTTTTGAATTCGTTACTATAATAATGGTTTTGAAGGTGTTGGTTGAGGGTTAAATATTGACCAGTACACAGAGTAGAACCCACAGACCTTCTTCAAAGCAGTTCCACAGGGTCGGAGAAGGGGGATGGGGTCTTGATTAGAGTGGACCCAAACTCTCTGGAACTAGAAGGTGGTGATTTTAGAAGACATAATATCCCGACAGTGCAGAAGGAGGCCATTCGGACTCTCGGAGAGAGCACCCACCCAAGGCTCACTCCCCTGCCCTATCCCTGTAACCTCACCTAACCTGCACAGCTTTGGACACTAAGGGGCAAATTAACATGGCCAGTCCACCTACTGCACATCTTTGGACTGTGGAGGGAACTGGAGCACCCGGAGGAAACCCACACAGATAGGGGAGAACATCTGTACTCTACACAGTCACCCAAGACCGGAATTGAACCCGGGTCTTTGGCGCTGCGAGGCAGCAGTGCTAACCACCATGCCAACATGCATCCTTATTGAAACACAATAGGGGCTGGTTTAGCACAGGGCTAAAGAGCTGGCTTTTAAGGCAGGCCAGCAGCACGGTTCAATTCCCGTACCAGCCTCCTCGAACAGGAGCCGGAATGTGGCAACTAGGGGCTTTTCATAGTAACTTCATTTGAAGCCTACTTGTGACAATAAGCGATTTTCATTTCATTTCACACAAGACGAAGACGGCCTGATGGGACTTTAGCTGAAAGGCTGCTTCCCCTGCTGGGAAATCTAGAACTAAAGGTCAGCCAAATAGATTGAGATGAGGAGACATTTCTTCACTCAAAAGGGTAATGAATCTTTGGAATTCCCTACTCCTGACGCCTGTGGATGATCAGCCATTGTGTATATTCATGGCTCAGATCAATAGGCTTTTAGACTCGACCGGATCAAAGGATGTGGGGATAAGACAGGAAAACATAGTAAGATGAGATGGATGAATTGTGCCTCAGTTTAACAACTCATCCTGAAATGAGAATGAAAATGAAAATCGCTTATTGTCACAAGTAGGCTTCAATGAAGTTACTGTGAAACGCCCCTAGTCGCCACATTCCGGCGCCTGTCCGGGGAGGCTGATACGGGAATCGAACCGTGCTGCTGGCCTTAAAAGCCAGCGATTTAGCCCAGTGAGCTAAATCAGTCAAAGGCAGTACCCCCAACGGTGCTGCCCTCCCTCAGTACTGCACTGAGTGTGAGAGTCTGCACACTGTGCTCATGCTCCTCGATCGGGATTCAAACACACGAGCTTCTGACTCGAAGGCTCAGGAACCTGGCCGCTAGTTCAGTTCCCAATGCAAACCGCCTGCAATAACAAATGACAGTGGAGGGCCAACACCTTCATGGGTTGGCCAGTGGCCCAGTAGCTGTTACATGTGGAGGATCCCTCGCATGAGCCATTGCCACCACCCCTGCCTCTCACCTACCTGGCTTCCCACGCTGAGCCCACCACGGCAGCCTGGACCATAGTATGAGCCACCTGCATTGCCGACTGAAATCTCCGTCAGTATGAGAATGGGGCTTTAATAGACCCTGTCATTAATGTTCATTAACTCTGAATTGGCTCCTTTCAGGCGGGGCCAGTCTGATCGGAAGCTTCCCTCATTCAAACTGGCTTGGTGTTGGGACGGCGGCAGGGAACCAGCATGAAGATACACACCCCTCCATCTCCAATCTCAGCCCAAGCCATTTGCAAATCTGACCCTCAGAATGTTACAGAAGGGGATCAGGGATTAGGTGGAGAAGGCAGGAGAATGGGGATGAGAAAATTATCAGTCATGATTGAATGGCGGAGCAGACTCGATGGGCCGAGTGGTCTAATTCTGCTTTGATGTCTTATGGTCACCCATTGAGTCATGGCTGACACCTATCAAATGATGATGGCACAGTGGTTAGCACTGCTTCATCACAGCTCTAGGGTCCCAGGTACAATTCTGTCCTCGGGTCAATATCTGTGTGGAGTTTGCACTTTCTCCCCGCGTATGTATGGTTTTCCTCCGGGTGCTCCGGTTTCCTCCCACAAGTCCTGAAAGACGTGCTGTTAGGTGAATTGGACATTCTGAATTCTCCCTCTGTGTACCCGAACAGGCGCCGGAATGTGGCGACTAGGGGCTTTTCACAGTAACTCCATTGCAGTGTTAATGTAAGTCTACTTGTGACACTAATAAAGATTATTATTATTCTATCTCAACACCATGCTCCCGCTCTCTCCCATCGCGCTTGGTGGCTTTACTGTCTAGAAATCTATTCCTTCTTTCTTCAATACATTCAGTGATTTGGCCTCCACAGCCTTTTGTAGTAAAGAATTCCACAGGTTCACCACTGTCTTGGGTGAAAAAGCATTGCCCCATCACAGTTCTAAGTGGCCCACCCAGAATCCTGAGGCCATGACTTTGACTCCGGGCTGAGGGAAATATCAGCCCAGCATCCAGTCCAGTCCTCAGAAAGGCCTGAAGTTCGTGCCCCCCTGCCTGTGGATTTTTAAGCCTTACAGCAGTACACCTCAAAATGAATGTGCCTAGGTCTTGGGTGGAAGTGGGGGCAGCATCTCCATCAGCTGTCCCTTTCTGACTTCAGGCACCCACCACTTAAGGTTTAGTTGTCATGGGACCTCCCTCTTCTTCCCCCCCACCACCCCATTTTCCACCCACGCCTTCCCTGCCCTCCCCATCCTTGGACCTCCAAAATCAACCTGCTGTCCAGTCCCAGGATTGGGCTCTGGAATTTTGAAGGAATTCCTCTTCAATTTGCAGGGATTAGAGAACTGACAGCCAATCTGATTGGCCGGAAGCTTTCTAAGGTGGGACTTCCAAGCGAGGGACACAAGTCCCATCTGCAGCCAATTAACGCTCATCCGAAGGTGAAATGTCTGTGGGGCAGAGTCTTTTGGGATGATGGGAAGGGAAACTCCACCATAGGAAATATTCAGGCCGTAGTCTTTGATTTTTACATAGACATAGATTTTACATAGAACATACAGTGCAGAAGAGGCCATTCGGCCCATTGAGTCTGCACCGACCCACTTAAGCCCTCACTTCCACCCTATCCCCATAACTCAATAACCCCTCCTAATCGTTTTGGTCTCTAAGGGCAATTTAGCGTGGCCAATCCACCTAACCTGCACGTCTTTGGACTGTGGGAGGAAACCAGAGCACCCGGAGGAAACCCACGCAGACACAGGGAGGACGTGCAGACTCCGCACAGTGACCCTGCGGAGAATTGAACCTGGGACCCTGGCGCTGTGAAGCCACAGTGCTATCCACTGTGCTACCGTGCTGTTTTGTTGAACCTTTTTAAAAGCCTGAATGGCAGTTCCACAGCCCAATTCAGCACCACCACAATTCATCAGCTCCAAAAACTGTCATCTACACGTCCACTATTTACATACACTCCTGGCTGGCCTTCATCTGCACCCTGCATTAAATTGAGCTCAGCCAAAATTTTGCTGCCTGCATCCTAAATCGCACCAAGTCCCATGAACTCATGTGCTCCGAGCTCACCGACCTACATTGTCTCTCAGTCCAGAAACACCTGGATTTAAAAATCTGATCCTGGGTTTTAAGGCTCTCCATGGATTCAACCCTCCCAATCTCTGTAACCTCCTACGGTCTTAGAACCTTCAATGCTCTTTCATTGCTGTCCTCATGAAAAAAATCCCATTTTCACTGCTCCACAATTGGCAGCCACATCCTCAACTGCTCAATTCATAAACTCGGGAATTAACCCCCCCCCCCACCCCCACCCCCCCCCCACCCACTCCCACCCCCCCAAGGCCTTTCCTCCCTTTAAGATGTTCCTTAAAAACTAGCTTTTTGACAACGCTGTCCTGATATTTCTTTACACGCTTGGTGTTGAACCCAGTTTGCTAACACTCTTGAGAATCCCTTGGGAAATTGCAGTACATTAAAGATGCTATATAAATGCAGATTGTTGTTGGTGTTTGCTGCTTGCTATTTCAGTAAGCCAGTGAGAAATCAGAGCGTTGATTAGGAATGTTCTACTTACCGGCATTGCCCAGTTTGTCGGTTGCAGTCTGGGTTTGCAGGTTTGATGATTCCTTCTCGTGAACAGTTACATTTTTCACAGCCGACCAGAGGATGGAAACTGAAGGTCTGTTTCTCACATGCCTCGCACAAAGGTTTAACAGTTTGAGGAGGGCAGATGCATTGGCCTGTCACCTCATCACACAGACGTCTTCCACAGTTACAAGCTTCAGGTGGAACACAAATTGCAAGAGATTTACTTCTTTTCCCAAAAATTCAGTATTTTTAAAGCAAATGAAATTTTGATTTGATACAAAAGGAGTAGGAGATACATCGATACATAACTATACCAAACTGATGGAAGTGATTTGGCAACGTATTGGGCGGGATTTTCCCAGCCCGAGGCCGGGCCGGAGAATCACCGCAATCGGCCACGCCGCCCCGATGCCAGCACGCAGAGCGGAGAATCGGCACCATTAGTGCGGCGTGTTTGGCGCGGTGACGGTCGTGGGCCACTTTACGTGGCTGAGTCCCGTTGGCGCCGTCCACACCTGGTCGCAGCCGGTGGGAACACTGCGCGCAGGGTCGGGGGGGCGGCCTGTTTGGGGGGGGGGGGTGCTACGACCATGGGGTGGCGTCTAATGGGGCTTGGCCCGTGATCGGGGCCCACCGATCGGCGGATCAGCCTCTCGCTGCCCGGGCCTATTTTCTTACGCGCCGGCCCCTGAACTCCCGCGCCATGTTGTGTCGGGGCCGGCGCATTGAGGGAGGCCACCGCGCATGCGCGTGTTGACACCGGCGCCAATGCGCATGTTCTCGTTGACGCCGGCGCCACTGCGCATGCGTGGTTCCGGCGGCGCGCAGTTCGTGCCGGGATGGGAGGCTGGAACGGCGTGAACCGCTCCAGCGCTGTGCTGACCCCCTGTAGGGGCCAGAATCGCTACTCCCAGCAGCGTTTCCGACAGCGTGGACACTCTGCCACCGAATGGGAGAATCCTGCCAATTCTTTTTTTTAAACCGAGGAATTAATAGAAGATATTGGGCGGGATTCTCCCAACCCGCAGCAGAGTGTCCACGCCGTTGTAAATGCCGTCGCGTTTTACGACGGCGTGAACAGGTTTCTGCCAGGAGTAATTCTGGCCCCTACAGGGGGCCAGCACGGTGCTGGAGTGGTTCACGCCGCTCCAGCTGCCGATCCCGGTGCGAACTGGGCGCTGCAGGATCCGCGCATGCGCAGTCGCGCCGGGGGCAACGCGCACATTCGCCGGCCCTGACGCAACATGGCGCAGGGCTACAGGGGCCGGCGTGTTGGAAAGGAGGCCCCCAGCCAGAGAGGCCGGCCCGCCGATCGGTGGGCCCCGATCGCGGGCCAGGCCGCATTGGAGGCTCCCCCGGGGCCGGAGCCCCCCTCCCCCCCACCCAACCCTTCCACGCAGAGTTCCCGCCGGCTGCGAGCAGGTGTGGACGGCGCCGGCGGGACTCGCCGTTTTCACGATGGCCGCTCGGCCCACCCCGAGCCGAGAATCGGCCGGCCATCTACATAGAGCGGTCCGTGACCGACGCAGTGCCAACCACGCCGGCGCCAGTGGTGCCGATTCTCCGCCTGTGGACAACAAAAGCTGGCCTGACCCCTCAGAACACTGGCATCTGGCATCTCTGCGAAGGTGGCTTTGAAGGTCAGGAGTGTGGTCATTTCAATGGAATCATGGCAGTCTGGCTCGGCGACACATTCCTGTCTCCATGTACCATTCATGGCGCCAGCCTCCAGGTGGTACATTGTCACGGCGGGTTGCTTATTAGGGTATTTAATAAGGCAATCAAGTATTATTTTGGTTATGGAGTGAGAATTTCCTGACCTTGCTGCTCTATCAGAAGCCAGGCAATGTAACAGAGGCAGCTGCACAGCGGGAGGTCTGAGATGCAAAATATTTGAGGCCACTTATTAACTTGTCGACAGTAAATTATAAAGCTCAGGTCTCCCTTATCAGAAGGCACAGTAGTGTCGCCACTTCATGGAGCCAGACATCACACTAATGATCACACTGCCATGACTACCACATTATACTGCAAATTGGAAATCCCTCAGGAACATTAACATACAGAGGGATCTGGGCGTGCAGGCCCACAGATCCCCAAAAGTGGCAACACAGGTGGCCACTAAGTTGTTTAAGGCAGCATATGGCACGCTTGCCTTCATCAGCCGGGGCATTGGGTACAGGAGTACAGGGAATCATGTTGCAGCTGTATAAAACCTTGGTTAGGCCGCAATTGGAGAAATGCGTGTATTTCTGGTCACCATATTATCTGAAGAATGTGGAAGCTTTGGAGAGAAAGCGCAAAGAAGGTTCACCAGGATGTTGCCTGGTCTCGAGGCTGTTGGTTATGAGGAGAGATTGAATAAACTAGGATTGTTTTCACTGGAAAGACGGAGGCTGAGGGGAGACCTGATAGAGGCCTACACAATTCTGAGAGGCATAGACAGGGTGGATAGTCAGAGGCTTTTTCCAAGGGTGGAAGTGTCAATTACACAGGGACACAGGTTGAAGGTGAGAGGGGGAAAGTTTAAGGGAGATGTGCTGGCTATGTTTTTCACACAGAGAGTGGTGAGTGCCTGAAATGCGCAGCCAGAGGATGTGGTGGAAGCAGCGCATTAGCAACATTTAAGAGGCATCTGGACAGATACATTAATAGGGAGGAAATAGAGGGATACTGACCGAGTGAGGGCAGAAGGTTTTTTCTAGTTAGGGATCATGATTGGCACAGGTTTGGAGGGCCGAAGGGCCTTTTCCTGTCCTCTATCTTTCTTTGTTCTTTGTTCTCCTCAGACTGAAGGTGCCCCCATTGCACTGTTGCTGCTCTTGAGCACTGGAGGTCCTCTCCACAGGCTGTGCTGATTTGACATCCCAATACTGGAGTGCGGCCTCCGTTCTTGGCAGAGTGCCTGGAGGCACAGTGGCACAGTGGTTAGCACTGTTGCTTCACAGCACCAGGGTCCCAGGCTCGATTCCCGGTTTGGCTCACTATCTGTGCGGAGTCTGCACGTTCTCCCCGTGTCTGCGTGGGTTTCCTCCGGGTGCTCCGGTTTCCTCCCACAAGTCCCGAAAGACGTGCTTGTTAGGTGAATTGGGCATTCTGAATTCTCCCTCTGTGTACCCGAACAGGCGCCGGAGTGTGGCGACTAGGGGGTTTTCACAGTAACCTCATTGCAGTGTTAATGTAAGCCTACTTGTGACAATAGTAAAAATTATTACTATTAATCGGCCTCATCTGGGAAGATTGCAAATGAAATTCCACAACTATATCCAGGTTCTCGATCAGGAATTGAACCCAATGTTGGGATTGCCATTCACCAAGGAAGATTTGGGCCCGGAATGCTACACGAGCAGGTTAAAATTGGAATTGGGCAATTACTTGAAAAGGGAAAAAAATAACAGATTCAGGGATGAGGAACTTCAGTTATGAAGTAAGACTGGAGAAGTTGGGACGCTTTTCCCTGGAAAAAAACAAGGCTGAGAAGAGATTTGTTAGCGATCATGAGGGGTCTGACAGGGTAGATCGGGAGAATCTGTCCCCACTCGAAAAAGGATCAAGAAGGTACAGATTTAAAGGGATTGGCAAAAGTAATGTGCAGCAAGTGATTAGGGTTTGGAGTGCCCTGCCTGAATGTGGTAGACGCAGCTTTAATCGAGGCATTCAAGAGGGAATTAGAAGATTATTTGAAAAGAAACAATCTGCAGGGTTACTGGGAGAAGTAGAATAATGGCATTAGGTGAAATGCTGATTCAAAGAGCCAGTACAGACACAATGGGCTGAATGGTCTCCTTCTGCACTGTAACGATTTGATGATTCTGTGAAAATTTTGTTACACTATTTCAAAGGGCTAACACAGCTACAATAAGCCCCCCCCCCTTCTTTAATGTATCATTCTACAAATGGGGTGGCACAGTGGTTAGCATTGCTGCCTCACAACGTCAGGGACCCGGGTTCAATTCCTGCCTTGGGTGACTGTCTGGGATTTGCACGTTCTCCCCGTGTCTGTGTGGGTTTCCTCTGGGTGCTCCGGTTTCCTCCCACAGTCCAAAGATGTGCAGTTTAGGTGGATTGGCCATGATAAATTGCCCTTTAGTGTCTAGGGATGTGCAGGTTTGGTGGGGTATAAGGTTGTGGGGATAGGGTGGGGTGCTCTTTCGGTGGGTCAGTGCAGACTCGCTGGGCTGAATGGCCTCATTCTGCACTGTAGGAATTCTATGATTTAATTGTCTGATTCTATCATCATTTCATCATAAGAGGGAAGGCAGAGCTGACAGCAATGGACAATAGGCTTCCACTTGTCTGAGGATTCTGCTTTCTATCCTGTCTCTGATACAATGGCCTCCTCACAAGGAAGCTCAGTTCAGGGTGTGACTAGTGTTTTATGACAATTTTATCCAAAACAAAACATACATCTATAACTAGATAGAATTTATTGTGCCTTGTTATATTGTCAAAATGTATCAAAGTGCCGAATATAATTCTCCTGTACGATTACATTTTAACTGTACAGATGCCCACTTACCTCGACAATTGGGAAACATATAATAGCCAGTGGCACATCTGTCACAGCGACGTCCAACAACATTTGGCCGGCATGAGCACTGGCCTCCAAATGGACTACATGCAGGGCTAGTGGCACCTTCTCCGTGACACTGACAGGACAGAGCTCCATTATTGTAGAATGCCCCAAGTGACTTTGCAGAATCCGTACAGAATCTGGATGATGTTGCTGAACTAAAACACAGAATTACATAGAATTTCCAGCACAGATCTAAAGTGGTACAGTATTCATGCTTCACAGGATCGTCCTACCACTTCGAGGTGAGTGTCATTCCATCAACGACATCTTTCTCGTGAAACCCAACAGAGGTGTTTGTGAGAGGGGGGCCTGAAGGAGATCCCATAGCAACACCATCTATTTGGGCATACGTGGTGTTGTTAAAACTGAATGAGTCGCCGGGTTGATAAGCTGAATGAATACTGATCAACACAATGGCGGTGGGTCTAAATTGCCACGACATAGTACCGCTATGGAAAAATCCATGGCTTCCTTCATTGGAACATTGGTGAATAGGAAACAAGTGATGAGCAATAAATTCAGGCCGAGCCAGTGACGCCACATCCCCAAAATGAATTTAAAAAATAGACCAACAATGTGGAATGAGGACATGGGACATGGCATTGCCATCGCTATGCAAACTCTTTATGCTCTTCACATCTGTGCAGGAATTCTTTGCCGTGTATGAGGAAAACATGTTCAAAACTGATTGTAACAATTCGCCCAAGCAGTTGGCCGTTTCCTGCTGTGCAGAATCCTATCATAGATAAGGTAAGGCATAAAGGTACATCAATTTCCAGATGAGTGCCAGTTGAAAGGCTTTTTTTCCAACAGTTAACCATTATTTGTGGTAGCAAGGTATGTATCCAATTCTCTTTGGATAGTTCTGCATTCTTCCGCCTAGGTTATTCCTTCATGGGATGTGAATGTTGCCGACAAGGTCAACATTTGTTGCCAATCCCTTCTTGCCCTCGAACTGAGTGGCTTGCTCGGCCATTTCAGAGCAACATTTCACATGTCAACCAGACCAGATAAAGATGGCAGATTTCCCTGCCTAAAGAACAGATGGGTTTTTGATGATAATTAATGATATTTGTCATGGTCACCATTACCGAGAATAGTTTTACATTCCAGATTTATTAATCAAATTTAAATTCCACCAACTTCTGTAGTGGGTGCGAACCCATATCTCCAGGATACTAACCTGGGCCTCCGCATTATTAGTTCAGTCATATTACCACAATACACCACCATCTCCCCCTATATCGCCACTCCTTCACTGTCACTGGATCAACATCCTGGAACTCCCTCCCTACCAGCACTGCAGTGTGCCAAGGCAGTGGCTCATTGCCACCTTCTCAGGGGCAATTAGGGATGGCCGATCAATTCTGTCCTCGCCAGAATAAAAAAAGCTTGTTACCACTTTCTGGGTAAAGATGTTTTATCTAAATTATTTATTGGATTGATTAGTGACCATTCATGCCCGCCCACCCACAAGTGGAAATATTTTCCTTACATCTATCCCAAGAAACTTTAATTTTTGGATGCGATAAGCTGAGGCCCATCCTTTAGTAAATGTAAGAGATCTCAAAATACCATTGTGAAGTAGACAGGGGAGTTTCATAGGGCTACTGTTTACCCCTCAATCAACAGCATAAAAATAAACAAATGACCAGATTGCTGTGTATGGGAGTTTGCTGCGAGCAAATTGGCTCCTTTGTTCTCTACAACAGTGACTACATGTCAAAATTAAATCTGTCAAGCATTTCCTAAATTGTGAAAGGTGATAGATAAATGCAAATATTTCCTTATTTCACTACACTACCAAAATAATAGTAATTGTGAAGCTTGGGAATTTGTTTTAATATTAGTTCCCCCTAGTTTATTGTGGAAACTATGGCAATCCCAGTTTAATCTGTGGCCGGGAAAGGCCCTGGGTTTTCCAAGATGCTATTTCCGATTCAGTCGTGAGCAGGTGAGGTGGAGAGGTACAGATTGCCTCACTCACTCTGAGAAAATCTGTAGCCTTAGCCCAAGCCCTGTTTCAGCTCATCGACCTGGTCCGTCATCAACTGCTCTTCCAGAAGTAGAAAAAAAGTGTGAATGCCACAGTGTTCTTGAAAATACAGAAAAATGTGTCATTTGAAACATGGAAATCTGGCAATATCTGGTCTGACAGGATACAGGGAAAGATCCCACAAAAGGTTAATAGCAGCTGCAAAGAGCAGGATTATAAAATGCAGATTCTTTCTCACAAGCAGGCTTATCAAACACACAGGATCCTTGTGGTAAGCTAAAACAATGGCTCACACCTTCATTGAAAGTAACTATCTCAGGAAGCATCTGGAAAAGCATGGATGAGAGTTTCAATTGAATTAAGTGACGAATGTTCAAAACAGGCAGGTCTTTCAAGTCATAACCAAGTTAAATTTTAGCATACAGCTAAAAGCAAAGGTTTCAGACCTTCATTGAAATAAACTCTCTTAGTAAACAGCTGGAAAGGATGGATGATGCTCAGTCGAATTTGGTGTCAATTCTAAGTGTAAAATTCTACTAACATCAAGTCAATTAAAAGAAAATTGGAGGCGACCTGTCTACGAGAGACATAATTTAAAGTCAAAATCAAAGGCAAAGTTATGAGCTGGGGACAATTGGAAAATTAAACGATTCGAAATCACAGAAATAAAAGTAACACGTATTGAAACCAAAGTATTGTTTAATCAGATCTGAGAGGAGACGTTATGCCCAAAATGAATAATTAGTTGTATTAAAATGTTTACCATTCTAGTAAACCTCGCTGTACCCTCTCTGAGGCCTTGACATCCTTCATACAGTTTGGCACCCGGTCATAGACACAATACTCCAAAGGAGGTTTAACCAGGGTATAGAGAATTCTATTCTATACTCACGTTGACTGCTTCAGAGTCATTGCCAAGACAAGCTTGATCGAAAAAAACATCAGTTTAGCTGCTTGTGATTCCAGCCAATTATTTTCTACTTAGCTTTAAGGGAATATAAAATGCAAAGTACACCAAAGTTAATTATACTCACTCGATGTAAAAGCTATTTGCACCACAGGCAGTAATGAAATCAAATGACTTATCCAGAGGTTTTTCATTTCCTAAGTCAGGATCATAACTCTCTGAAGGAACAATTAAGATGTAGTCCTAAGAAAGAAAAATATATTTCAGACCGTTATGCTTCTGAAAGTAACTTAGTCATGACAAAGAGATTTCTACAGAGCAATTTCAATTCAGGAGGAGGCAAATTGGCCCATAGTGCTCGTGCCAGTGTTAATCGATGTACTAAACTCAATATGGTGGGTGGAAGCAGGCAGTATACCGCCTGCCATATTGGAGAAGGTTGATATGTTGGCAGCAGGGGCACACAGCAATACAGAATCATGTATTAAAATCAGAGACCATTGCCCTTTGAATGGCCACTTTTAATTTTCACTTGCCCCACGATTACAATCTTTGCGGGCTGAACTTGTTCAACGCAATATGGCATGAACCAGCCCCTTTCATATTTGCCTGAACAAGGAGCGTGAGTCATCCCCCCTACCCGACATTACAGCAACGCTAACCACTTCCTCCTATCACATCCTTAAGAGCACCTTGGATATCACCATTCAGAGACAAGAATTGTACCTGGCACTCCCACACCCATGCCCAGGTCACCTGCTTTTATTTCTCTTTTCTGCTTTACTCTTGAACTCTTCTCTGTTTCTTTGTCAAGTGTTTATCAAAGCCGCTCCTATATGTTAAGATTGACTGTACAGCACATTCCCTTCCTGAATAACTCTTTGCTGTAATAACAATCTTTGAACAAAGTCCTGCATGTTTCCTAACACATTTTAGGAACTGCTTTAAGGCAGAATTAAAGCGGTCATTTTAAGACAGCCTTGTTTCCTGCTGTAGACAGAAGAGAGAAGGAAAGACTTGCGTTTATATTGTACTTTTCACAACCTCAGAATATCCCAAATGAATTCACACCAATCAGGTACTTTTTAGTTCTGAAGCTGCCTTCCTAAACCTGATGTGGAGATGCCGGCGTTGGACTGGGGTGAGCACAGTAAGAAGTCTTACACACCAGGTTAAAGTCCAACAGGTTTGTTTCAAACACCAGCTTTCGGAGCTGCGCTGTGTTGTAAGACTTCTTACCGTTCCTAAACCTGGTCCTTTCTTTCTTCCTTTCAGCTGGGGCAACATCCTGGAACTCCCTCCCTAACAGCACAGTAGGTGTACATACACCACATGGACTGCAGCGAAGGCAGCTCACCACAACCTTTTCAAGGGTAATTAGGGATGGCAGAGCTCACACAAATGCTGGCTAAGCCAGCAAAACCAACATCCTGAGAAAGTATCAGAAAATGGTCCTTAAAACTGCTTTTGTTCACTTGTCCATTATGCGGTTCAATATCAACAAATCCCTCCTGTGAAATGCCTTGGAACAGTTTACTATATTCAAGGCACTATATAAATGCAAGTGATGCAAGAAATACGGCAGCAATAATTTTCCTCATCTAGAAGGACAAGGGCAGCAGATACCTGGGAACCCCACCACCTGGAGGTTCCCCTCCAAGTAACTCACCACCCGGACTTGGAAATATATCGGCCGTTCCTTCACTGTCACTGGGGCAACATCCTGGAACTTCCTCCCTAACAGCACAGTGGGTGCACCTACACCACATGGACTGCAGAGGTTGAAGAAGGCAACTGACTCCTACCTTCTGAAGGGCAACTAGGAATGGGCGATAAATGCTGGTCTAACCAACGACGCCCACATGAAATGAAATGAAAATCGCTTATTGTCACGAGTGGGCTTCAATGAAGTTACTGTGAAAAGCCCCTAGTCGCCACATTCCGGCACCTGTTTGGGGAGGCTGGTACGGGAATCGAAACGTGCTGCTGGCCTGCCTTGGTCTGCTTTAAAAGGCAGCGATTTAGCCCAGTGTGCTAAACCAGCCCCTTAAATTAATTAAATAAAATAATTCTTCAAGTATTTATTCAAAACTTACCACCCAAAGTGCTTTCTCTTTCGGAACAGTAAGAATGACGGACAGCTCCGGATTCTTTACATCCAATTCTATTCTATTTCCTGAACTGACCTGGTTGCGACATCCAAACCCATGTGGACAGAAGAAAGCACTGACGAATCCTAAAAACAAACAGATGAAGGTATAGATTTAGTTCATAACTGAAGAGAACCTGTAATTAAGGAGACCCTCCCACAGACCACCAGAAAAGTGACCCTTGTCAGGAAGCCCCTGAGTAAAAAGACCCTGGGATGGGTCGGGTCACCCCCATACAGGGGGGGGGGGACTGTGATGCGGTGACACAGGGGGGGTAAGGGGCCCAGCGGCAGGACTTTGTTATCAGGCCATCCATTCAAAATAGTGGCCCGATAGCGGTATTCCCTGGGAAATCTCTTGCAATCCTCGCCCTGCACAAATTTGCATGGATTGGGAATCGTTTCCCCGAGTTGTGCTCCCAGCAAAATCAGGTGTAATTCAGCACAGGCGGGAGAACATTGTCTCCCAAACGAGAATTTCACCCCTTTCTCCATCACACCCCCCACCTCTGCCACCTATATGCCCACATATACTCACCATGCCAACTCTATGCTTCCACCCCTCACCCCCCCAATGTATCCTCCATTCACCCAGGACGTACTATGCCCTCCTGGCTCTAACTTTAAGGCTATGACCCCCTTCCCAGATTCCCTCACCATCCATCTAGCCTATCAAATCCTTTAGTTATCTTCAACACCTCAATTAGATCACCTCCTTAGTTTGCTTACTGGAGAAATACAAACCTAGTCTATGAAACTGTTCTCATAATTGAAACTGTTATTCTGGTTCTTCTTCTTTTGTCAGAGAGATCTAGGCGTAGTCAGAGAGATCTAGGCTTGGTCAGAGAGATCTAGGCATAGTCAGAGAGATCTAGGCTTGGTCAGAGAGATCTAGGCGTAGTCAGAGAGATCTAGGCATAGTCAGAGAGATCTAGGCTTGGTCAGAGAGATCTAGGCATAGTCAGAGAGATCTAGGCTTGGTCAGAGAGATCTAGGCTTGGTCAGAGAGATCTAGGCATAGTCAGAGAGATCTAGGCTTGGTCAGAGAGATCTAGGCTTGGTCAGAGAGATCTAGGCATAGTCAGAGAGATCTAGGCTTGGTCAGAGAGATCTAGGCTTGGTCAGAGAGATCTAGGCTTGGTCAGAGAGATCTAGGCTTGGTCAGAGAGATCTAGGCATAGTCAGAGAGATCTAGGCGTAGTCAGAGAGATCTAGGCATAGTCAGAGAGATCTAGGCTTGGTCAGAGAGATCTAGGCATAGTCAGAGAGATCTAGGCGTAGTCAGAGAGATCTAGGCTTGGTCAGAGAGATCTAGGCATAGTCAGAGAGATCTAGGCGTAGTCAGAGAGATCTAGGCTTGGTCAGAGAGATCTAGGCGTAGTCAGAGAGATCTAGGCATAGTCAGAGAGATCTAGGCTTGGTCAGAGAGATCTAGGCGTAGTCAGAGAGATCTAGGCATAGTCAGAGAGATCTAGGCTTGGTCAGAGAGATCTAGGCATAGTCAGAGAGATCTAGGCATAGTCAGAGAGATCTAGGCATAGTCAGAGAGATCTAGGCTTGGTCAGAGAGATCTAGGCATAGTCAGAGAGATCTAGGCTTGGTCAGAGAGATCTAGGCTTGGTCAGAGAGATCTAGGCTTGGTCAGAGAGATCTAGGCTTGGTCAGAGAGATCTAGGCGTAGTCAGAGAGACCTAGGCTTGGTCAGAGAGATCTAGGCTTGGTCAGAGAGATCTAGGCTTGGTCAGAGAGATCTAGGCTTGGTCAGAGAGATCTAGGCGTAGTCAGAGAGATCTAGGTGTACAGGTCCACAGGTCACTGAAAGGGGCAACACAGGTGGAGAAGGTAGTCAAGAAGGCATACGGCATGCTTGCCTTCGTTGGCCGGGGCATTGAGTATAAAAATTGGCAAGTCTTGTTGCAGCTGTATAGAACTTTAGTTAGGCCACACTTGGAGTATAGTGTTCAATTCTGGTCGCCACACTACCAGAAGGATGTGGAGGCTTTAGAGAGGGTGCAGAAGAGATTTATCAGGATGTTTCCTGGTATGGAGGGCATTAGCTATGAGGAGAGGAGGGCAGCACGGTGGCCTAGTGGTTAGCACAACCGCCTCACGGCGCTGAGGTCCCAGGTTCGATCCCGGCTCTGAGTCACTGTCCGTGTGGAGTTTGCACATTCTCCCCGTGTCTGCGTGGGTTTCGCCCCCACAACCCAAAAATGTGCAAAGTAGGTGGATTGGCCACGCTAAATTGCCCCTTAATTGGAAAAAAATAATAATTGGCTAATCTAAATTTAAAAAAAAAAAGCTATGAGGAGAGGTTGAATAAACTCGGTTTGTTCTCACTGAACGACGGAGGTTAAGGGGCGACCTAAACGAGGTCTACAAAATTATGAGGGGCATAGACAGAGTGGATAGTCAGAGGCTTTTCCCCAGGGTAGAGGGGTCAATTACTAGGGGGCATAGGTTTAAGGTGCGAGGGGCAAGGTTTAGAGGAGATGTATGAGGCAAGTTTTTTTTACAGAGGGTAGTGGGTGCCTGGAACTCGCTGCCGGAGGAGGTGGTGGAAGCAGGGATGATAGTGACATTTAAGGGTTATCTTGACAAATACATGAATAGGATGGGAATAGAGGGATCGGACCCAGGAAGTGTAGACGATTTTAGTTTAGACGGGCAGCATGGTCGGCACGGGCTTGGAGGGCCGAAGGGCCTGTTCCTGTGCTGTACTTTTCTTTGTTCTCTGTTCTATAGCTGGGTGCAGTACAACAATTGTAATTTTGTATCAAGGTGATCAAGCCAGGATATTAAGTCAGAAGTGGCAGTGTGTACCACTGTAATACCTCCTTTGTATTTATGAGTTGGGCATTGAGCCAGTCCATGGTCTTTACAGATGACCAGTTGCTCACAGGAGAGTTTAAAATTTTCCATTGCGTCAGGTCTCGACATCTGCCGTGGTTTTTAGAACATACAGTGCAGAAGGAGGCCATTCGGCCCATCAAGTCTGCACCGACCCATTAAGCCCTCACTTCCACCCTATCCCCGTAACCCAATAACCCCATCTAACTTTTTTTGGGCACTAAGGGCAATTTATCATGGCCAATCCACCTAACCTGCACATCTTTGGACTGTGGGAGGAAACCGGAGCACCCGGAGGAAACCCACGCAGACACGGGGAGGACGTGCAAACTCCGCACAGACCCAGTGGGGAATCAAACCTGGGACCCTGGCGCTGTGAAGCCACAGTGCTAACCACTTGTGCTACCGTGCTGCCCATGGGATGCCCATGAGCTTTGTGCGAGGTCAAACCCAACAACCTTCTACGTCGGTCTTTCACAAGGCTTTTGTTCGTTTGTGGCTTCTTACGAGGACCATTCAATTTCCAAGTTTCCTGAGGGATGAAATCGCGTTACCTCAGGTTGTGTGCATGGGTCCCAAAAGGACTGACCCGACTTAAGGTGGAGGTGAGGGATGTTGGTGAGGATGGGGAGGGGCTAGACTTCCTCAATTTGCTGAGCTACATGGAGGGTCGCTGTGCCACAGTGGATCAGTTGGGGGCGTGGGGTGCGTGGTTTGCGCCAGCACGAGTATTATTATAATTTTAATGAATCTGCTCTACACCAATCCAGGGCCAATATACCCCCCCTGAAATGCAGTGGCTGGAGAATGTTAAAAAACAGCACAGTCCATCTAATGACCAATATACTCACCATTATAGGTACGGCCTCCATCTACCATCACCTCGACTGGGAATGACGGATACAAAGGCTGATAAAAATGCACCAAAATCACATGCTGGCCCACATTTGGAACTCTTGTTTTGAAGGTGATCTGATTCTATAAAACAAATAAGCCTCATCTTGGTAAAAGAAAAAAGTTTCATTTCTCAACTTACTTTCAAAACTTCCAGCAGGCACCCATACACATCTTACTTTCCCAACGTGTATAAGTTGCCATCATTTTTCCTGTTTGTCCACTGATGTTTCATTGATCATTTCTCCAATTCACTTTCAACAAAATTATTTTCTGTATAAAACTGTCTCAACTCTCAGGGAAGGAAAACCTCCTCCGTACACAAAATCTCAAACAGGTTATTGGTAAGTAGATTTATAAACATGTCAACAGAGCTCAGGGTGGCAAGGAGACACAGTGGTTAGCACTGCGGCCTCACAGCTCAAGGGACCCAGGTTCAATTCCTGCCTGCCTGTGTGGAATTTGCACTTTCTCCCCTTGTCTGCGTGGGTTTCCTCCGGGTGCCAGTGCCGACTCGATGGGCCGAATGGCCTTCTTCTGCACTGCAAAATTCTATGTGAATAATGGAGAAATTAGGGATGATTCTATCTGGATAGATAGTTGGGATTGTTCTCCTTGGAGCAGAGAAGGTTAAGGAGAGAGCTTTTCACAGTAACTTCATTGTAGTGTTAACGTAAGCCTACTTGTGACAATAAGGATTATTATAGATTATTATAACGATTATTACTATAAGTGTTGAAACAATCAACAATTTTGACAGAGTAAATAAGGAGGAACTGGGTGAGGTTTTCCTGAAAACAGGCAAAGGCTGATGTCCGGCTGGAAAAACAGCATTGAATCCACTGACGTCAATGGCGGCTTTTTACACCGTATGGTGTCATCTACGTCGTATCACTGGTAAGGGGGCCTCTGATTTGCCTGCCCTGTCATCACCTCAGCCCCACATTTAAAGGTCGTACAAGTTCACGCCAATCACACTTCGCAGGTCGCCAGGAAGTGATGGCTGCCAGGAAATTTGCCCCAAATTCTGGAGAGACTCCTCAATGCGGTCCCTGGTATAATTTAGCTGTGTTCAGAGTGGTCACAAACTCAGCTTGAGAGGCGGTGGCAGTGCTGGTCAGTGACAACACCGTGCAGAAGAGGACAGCCATCCAGTGCAGGAAGAGAATGAAGTATCTGCTCTGTTCTGCCAGGGTAAGTCACTCTTCCCATCATCCTCAACTCACACACACCCACAGGGATCTCATTCACTGCCAACTCACACACACATCCACAGGGATCTCATTCACTGCCAACTCACACACACATCCACAGGGATCTCATTCACTGCCAACTCACACACACCCACAGGGATCTCATTCACTGCCAGCTCACACACACCCACAGGGATCTCATTCACTGCCAGCTCACACACACCCACAGGGATCTCATTCACTGCCAACTCACACACACCCACAGGGATCTCATTCACTGCCAGCTCACACACACCCACAGGGATCTCATTCACTGCCAACTCACACACACCCACAGGGATCTCATTCACTGCCAGCTCAAGGAACACCACCACTCACTCTGCCACAGGCACCTTCATCACCGCTGCAGATGTGTCAGGCATCCTTATCATAGAATTTACAATCATAGAATTTACAGTGCAGAAGGAGGCCATTCGGCCCATCGAGTCTGCACCGGCTCTTGGAAAGAGCACCCCACCCAAGGTCAACACCTCCACCCTATCCCCATAACCCTATAACCCAGTAACCCCACCCAACACTAAGGGCAATTTTGGACACTCAGGGCAATTTATCATGGCCAATCCACCTAACCTGCACATCTTTGGACTGTGGGAGGAAACCGGAGCACCCGGAGGAAACCCACGCACACACGGGGAGGATGTGCAGACTCCGCACAGACAGTGACCCAAGCCGGAATCGAACCTAGGACCCTGGAGCTGTGAAGCGATTGTGCTAACCACTATGCTACCGTGCTGCCCTGGCATCCTGTTAACACTCTCTCCATCTGTGTTCAGACAGGAAAAGCTGGCACACACCAAGTGGGAGCGATCCAAGAGGTGGGGAGGGATACTAGTCCTTAAGGTCCTCGAATTTAAGAGGACAGAGCCACCCAGCTGGTCGGAGAGGATGTTGACCGCACCTGTGCTGATGGTGGGGGCCATGGCGATAAATCCAGCACTGCATCATCCATCAGACAACAATTCGGAGTCATGTCTCCTTTGTCTCAGCCTCCTGCCATGCACTAATGACCTCGCCTTTCTTTCACAGGCACATCTGGGAAGTAGCACAGGGAGTTCACAAGCCAGGTTTTCTACTCCAACCCTGACCGCAGCGCAGACAAGGAATTCATGGACCCCGAAACAGAAGAACCATCATAACGCCAACCCTCCACCAGCGCAGGCACACACACCTCATGGGGCCTCGCTCTAGAGTAACCTTGGGGTCACAATCTGGTGAGTACATCAAAGAACAAAGAACAAAGAAAAGTACAGCACAGGAACAGGCCCTTCGGCCCCCCAAGCCTGCGCCGACCATGCTGCCCGACTAAACTAAATCACACTCTCAGATCCACAGCAGGCAGAGGCAGGGACGCCCCGGGGTCTGGGCAATCAGAATATTGCTGGAGGCCGGGAATCTGCTGAGTTCCAGTCAGAGGACGAGCCTCTGGATTCGGCCGTGCCTCAGTTGCTGGAGCTTCAAAGGCAAACTCGGGAAAATCAGTGAGGAATGTCTGGTACATTCCTCGGATTGGAAGGTGCACAGAGGAGTCCGTCCTGTTTGAGGTGTTTGTGCCGACACTCCAACACAACCAGGTCAACACAGCTAGGGCGGTGGTCGCCATGGGGACCTTGGTACAAGAGTTTTGTCTCGCACTGTTACAGGACATAATAATAATATAATAATAATCACTTATTGTCGCGAGTAGGCTTCAATGAAGTTACTGTGAAAAGCCCCTCGTCGCCACATTCCGGCGCCTGTTCAGGGAGGCTGGTACGGGAATTGAACCCGCGCTGCTGGCATTGTTCTGCATTACAAGCCAGCTGTTGAACCCACTGTTTAAACCAGATATACATTCCACGGGGAAGGCACTTGCTGGTATCCATCAGTGACAATGCCAGAGTAGAGTGGATCTCACTCTAGCTGCCCCTCTATCCCAAGGAAGAAGCCCTAAGGCACCAATAGGGAGGGGAATTAGCTTGTGCAGAACCTGGGCCATCCACAGGTGACTCCAGGAGTGTCCGCCCATCCGAAACCCCCCTTCTTGTGACCGCTTCAACCTCAGCTCCACAGGCCGAGGAGGATGGCACTGACATATAGCAGAACCTAAAAGCAGCCCAGGGCCTGCCAGGGGACACCCACCAAGGTCATTACAGACTCCAGGGCATGGGAGACAGCAGGTTGTCTTCAACTCCACTGTGGATGATGAGGATGCGCCAAGACACGGTTAGAAAGGTTAAGAAGCTCTAGTTGCACAGCGTGAGCACAGATGTGAAGCACTTGTACATAACATTCACCTTTGTAAATAAAGTCTAATCCCACCCTTTCTATGACTCCTTGTTCAGGTGAGCTGTGTTCCTGTAATTCCCACCTGATAACCAGATTCAATAAGGTTCAATCCAGTGCTTCCTCCATGGACCTTACGCAAAGTTGCCAGCACATTGATGGTGTTCCTGCACTGCGACTGAACACATCAGTCATGTCTGTATCTTGCAGGGATTGAGAATATCCCTCACATTATACAGGGATAGATTTACTCATTCCTGTCATTGTCTGTGAGCTCTTAGTACCCCTGAGGTTCGGCTGGCCCACCCATCCTATCAGCCTCCAGCGACAGTGCACATCATGTGTACAGCTCATGAAGGATGGTGTAAGATACAGAGAGGTGAAACCTGCCCCGCTGCATCGGCATCATATAACCCAAGTCATTGAGAGCAAGCGAGCTACAGACAGGAGTCAGACATTCCCAAACCTCTGTGAGGATCTATGCACTGTCCCCACTGCAAGTCGTCAACATCCTCCTGGAATGTAGGGACTATGGCCAACTATTGTCGATTGTCATAAAAATCCATCTGGTTCACTAATGTCCTTTAGGGAAGGAAATCTGCCGTCCTTACCCGGTCTGGCCTACATGTGACTCCAGACCCACAGCGATGTGGTTTGACTCTGAATTGCCGTGAGGGATGGGCAACAAATGTTGGTCCAGCCAGTGATGCCCACATCCCATGAACGAATAAAAAAAAATACTCCCAGTCTCCCCCAAGTCATGCCGATGTGGCTGCCTATGGGGCGGGATTCTCCGATCCCCCGCCGGGTCGGAGAATCCCCAGGGGCGGCGTGAATCCCGCATCGCCGCCGGCTCCCGTATTCTCCGGCGCCGGTTTTCGGGCGGGGGCAGGGATCGCGGATCGCCAGTCGGGGGCCATTGGCAGCGGTCCCCCCGGCAATTCTCCGGGCCCCCATGGGCCGAGCGGCCGTCGGTTTCTGGCCAGTCCCGCCGGCGTCGATTGGACATGGTCCCACACGGCGGGTCCCACACGGCGCAACCTGGCTGGTAGGCCGGCTGGTGTGGTCCTCAGGGGGGCGCGGGATGATCCAGGTGGCCTGGCCCGCGATCAGGGCCCACCGATCTGCGGGCGGACCTGTGCCATGGGGGCACTCCTGCCTTCCGCGCCGGCCCCTGTAGGGCTCCGCCATGGCTGGCGCGGAGAAGTGAACCCCCCGCGCATGCGCGAGAATACGCTGTCCGGTCTGCGCATGCGTGCAACCACGCCGGTGATTCTGCGCATGCGCTAACTCACGCCGGCCCTACAGCGCCGGTTAGCGTGACGCCAACCCCTCCACCATCGGCCTAGCCCCCGGAACTGCGGAGGATTCCGCAACTTCTGGTCGGCCCGACGCTGGAGTGGTTCGCGCCGCTTTTTACGCCAGCGTAGGGCCATCGCGGGGATTCGGGAGAATCCCGCTGGTGATTTTCCCGGCCCCGTCTCCACTCCTACCATCCTGGGTCAGGAAAATTCTACTCAGTATTCCTTTCGATTTTGTGGACATTCTTTCCCATATCACATTCCAATTACCTGTGGCGATTTTAGCAAATGAATGTCTCCTGGTTCCACCATGGTTGGAGGTCGCTGCGATTGGAGTTGTGAATCATTCGACAAGTTAGGTTGTGAATTAATGTCTGCAGTTGAAAGCTGTCCATCCTTCACCTTCACTGAAGACACTGGGACTTCATACTTCGATGCAACACAGGAACTGTTCAAAAATACAAAATAAAGATAGTGCCGTTTAGAAGGATAATATTCTGGACATTCACAACAAAGCATAAATTTATGTTCAAAATGATGGGGGGGTCTTGAGGGAGTAAGCAACTCGAAACTGTTTCCACTGGTAGAGGGTCGGTAACCAGATAACAGATTTAAAATAATTGGCAAAAGGACTGTGAGATGGATGAAGAGAGATTTTTACACAGCAAGTTGTTATGATCTGGAATGCATGAATGGTGTTGGACGCAGGTTCCATAGTAAATAGATACAAGCTGGTAAAGGGAGAATATTGTACAATGAATGGCCTGTATGGATGAATGCAGAGTCTGCACATTCTCCCCGTGTCTACTTGTGTTTCCTCCGGATGCTCCGGTTTCCTCCCACAGTCCAAAGATGTGCATGTTAGGTGGATTGGCCATGATAAATTGCCCTTAGTATCCAAAATTGCCCTTAGTGTTGGGGGGGGGTTACTGAGATATGGAGATAGGGTGGAGGTGTGGGCTTGGGTAGGGTCCTCTTTCCAAGAGCCGGTGCAGACTCGATAGGTCGAATGGCCTCCTTCTGCACTGTAAATTCTATGAAATCTATGATGGGAAAAGAACAAGAAGGAGTCGGACTAATTGGAGAGAAAATTGATGTATTGTTCGGGCAAGAGCAAAACAAAGAGGGTGAATCTTTCTTGTCAATAACATGGGTATAGAACTGAATTTATTTAGGCCTCAGCGAGAATATTGTGTCCAGTTCAGCCACTACACTTTAGGAAGGTGTGAGGGAAAAGGAGATTTACTAGAATGGTAACATTGGCTGATTTCACACACCAGCTCTTGGCCTGTAGCATTGTAGGTAGCAGATAAGGAACATGTCAGCCATGATAGAATGGCGGAGCAGACACAATGGGCCAAATGGCCTAATTCTGCTCCGATACCTTATGAATTTCTGAACTGATTGGTGCTGCAGAACAAGGCCAGCAGCGCAGGTTCAATTCTCGTTCTGGCTGAGGTTACTTATGAAGGCCCCGCCTTCTCAACCTTGCCCCTCGCCTGAGGTGTGGTGACCCTCGGGCTCTATCACCACCAGTCAGCTCTCCCCCTCAAAGGGGAAACCAGCCTATGATCATCTGGGACTATGGCGACTTTACTTACTAACAGGGATGAGTGTCTTTTTCTACATGAAGAGACTGGAGAAACTGTACTTAGAGAAGAGAAGGTTAAAGGGACAGCGCGGTGGCACAGTGGTTAGCACTGCTGCCTCACAGCGCCAGAGACCCGGGTTCGATTCCAGCCTCGGGTGATGGTCTGTGTGGAGTTTGCACTTTTTCCCCGTGTCTGCGTGGGTTTCCTCCGGGTGCTCCGGTTTCCTCCCACAGTCCAAAGATCTGCAGATTAGGTGGATTGGCCACGCTAAAATTGCCCCTAACTGTCCAAACGTTGGTGGGGTTTCAGGGATAGGGTGGGGGAATTGGGCCTCAGCAGAGTGGTCTTTCAAAGGGTCAGTGCAAATTCGATGGGACGAATTGTCTCCTACACTGCAGGGATTCTACTAGATATGGGAATAAAAAAGGGCAGCCTGGTGAAACAGTGCTTAGCACTGCTGCCTCACAGTGCCAGGGACCCGGATTCCATTCTGGCCTTGGGTCACTGTCTGTGTGGAGTTTGCACTTTCTCCCTGTGTCTGCGTGGGTTTCCTCTGGGTGTTCCAGTTTCCTCCCATCTCTTCAAAGATCTGCAGATTAGGTGGATTGGCCATGATGAATTGCCCCTGAGTGTCCAGGGATGTGCAGGTTGGGTTATGGGGTTACGGGGATAGGGTTGAGTGGATGGGTGAGTGGACAAAGGTAGAGTGCTCTTTTCGATGGTCGGTGCAGACTCAATGGGCTGAATGGCCTTCTTCTGCACTGTATGGACTCTATGAATATAATAGAAGTATTTATAATCAGGAGGGGTTTGATAGTGTAAATAGGGAGAAGCTGCTCCCACTGGTTAATGGGTTAATAATCAGAGGGACACAGATTGAAGGTAAGTGGAAAAAGAGGCAAGGTAAGAGATATTTTACACAGCATGTTGTCATGATCTGGAATGCGCTGCCCGAAAGGTAATAGTAATTTTAAAAAAGATATACGGTGCAATTTACCGGCTAATTGGGGGGAGGGAGGCGGCCGGTAGATCTAACCCAGATCTCATGGGACCCAGTCGCGCACAGTTAAGTGAGTTTAAAAACTCACCTAGTCGTGCTGACAGCGGATCGAACGGCCGCCCGGCATCTACCGGCCTCGCAGGGGTGACCCCAGCTGGCCGCTGTTTAGCGCTGGTCCTCGCAAACGGGGCCCCGGCAGATCTGTACTTGGGGGGGGGGGGGGGGGGGGGGGGGGGGATCTCCCAAGTGATCGGCGGCTCCCGCGTGGTCGGTATCCGGGGAGGGTGGCACCCTGGAACTGCTGGTATCATCCGGACACTTTGCAATTTCCAGCCTGGCACCAGGCAGTGCCACCCAGGTGCCAGCCTGGCACTGCCAGGGTGTCCAGGTGGCACTGCCAGGCTGCCGGGCACACTACTAGGGCAACAGACTGGCAGTGCTAAAGTGCCGGGCTGGCATTTTTCCTGCACCGGGGATCAGGCCCATGGGTGCCCTGCCCGTTTGAGGTGGGGTGCGGGGGGGGGCGCAAGGACCCATTTATAGATGAGTGGGGGGTCTGGGGGTGGGGGGGGGGAGGTCCAGGAGATACGTTGGGGCGCCAATTAAAAATGCGTCCCGATCTCTTCATGCACTGAGGGCTCCTTCCACGGCACGACAAATGGACCCGGATTTTCTTTTGTTTAGATCACGTTTGAAGGGGAGAAAATTTGCAAGACTATGGGGAAAAGGGCAGGCGGAGTGGGATTAATAGGCTAACTTTTTTGAAGAGCTCCGACAGGAAAGAAGGCTGAATGGCCTTCTGTGCTGTCTCATTCAATGTGCACTGCCCGGTAAAAGGCATTCCCTCGCAGCCGCTGGAGAAAAGCATTATTGAAGACACAAATATCGCAGCAGTTTCATGACTCTAAATGAAGCGAGTATTTTCATGCAGTTCAGGAGTTGGGCCTGTACCGTGGAAATTTGCCAATGTTTAGTATTATGTGTTTGATCTCTGATGGCCCAATTGTTCGTGATATAATCAACTTTGCTATGTTTATTACTTTCAATAGCTGTCCTTAAAAGCTGAATCATTTGAGTAACTTGAATAAATAAATGTTATTCAATCAAGTCCGCCTGAAATTGATGAACAATGCTGTTTTCAAATTGCTCCATTATCTCCAAAACGTCAGTGTGTAATGCTGCAGCACAATATTCTTTGCTGATTTATAAAATGAAACCATTTCACCTGCTCGTAAAATTGCTACCAAAATAAACCTTCTCCAATATATTGCAGATTGCTTGACAACTTTACATGACTCATTGTAGAACGATACAGCACAGGTAGATGCGGTCCACAGCAGATGCTATTTCCCTGGCCTACACTCATCCCTAGAGCATCTCGACAACAAGGACTCCTACATCAGACTCCTATTTATTGACTACAGCTCCGCCTTCAACACCATAATCCCAGCCAAGCTCATATCAAAGCTCCAAAACTGAGGACTTGGCTCTCCACTCTGCAACTGGATCCTCGACTTTCTGACCCACAGACCACAGTCAGTAAGAATGAACAACACCACCTCCTCCACAATAGTCCTCAATACCGGGGCCCACAAGGCTGCGTACTTAGCCCCCTACTCTACTCCCTGTACACACACGACTGCGTGGCAAAATTCGGTTCCACCTCCATCTATAAATTTGCAGACGATATGACCATAGTGGGCCGGATCTCAAATAACCACGAGTCCGAAGACAGGAGGGAGATAGAGAACCTGGTGGAGTGGTGCAGCGACAACAATCTCTCCCTCAATGCCAGCAAAACTAAATAGCTGGTCATTGACTTCAGGAAGCAAAGTACTGTACACACCCCTGTCAGTATCAATGGGGCCGAGGTGGAGATGGTTAGCAGTTTCAAATTCCGAGGGGTGAACATCACCAAAAATCTGTCCTGGTCCACTCATGTCGACGCTACCACCAAGAAAGCACAACAGCGCCTATACTTCCTCAGGAAACTAAGGAAATTTGGCATGTCCACATTAACCCTTACCAACTTTTACAGATGAACCATAGAGAGCATCCTATCGGGCTGCATCACAGCCTGGTATGGCAACTGCTCGGCCAGGACCGCAAGAAACTTCAGAGAGTCGACTTCCGGTGTGCAGCATGACGTGAGTGAGCACACAGTGGCAGCTCCTGCCCAAGGTTACAGAAAAGAGCTCTTTTTTGGGCGGCACGGGTTGGAATTTCGATGAAAAGCCGTTGGTGAATGTTCAAGGAGTACTTTCCCCCAGGAATAGTGGGCGAGATTCTCCCAAAACGGGAGAAATCGTAAAGCTGCCGTAAAACCCGGGCGGGTTTTACGGCAGCGCGCCCCTTCCCGACGGGGGACCGATTCTGGTCCCCGGTCGGGGCTAGCAGCCCGACGCCGTAGGCTCCGGCAAGACGGGCTTAACGAAAATCGTTAAGCCCGCTTACCGGAGTTAGCGCCGGCTGACGCGTCATATGACGTCAGCCGCGCATGCGCAGTTTGGAAGACTCCAACCCGCACATGCGCGGGTGACGTCATCGCGTTTTTGCGCGAAACCCGCGCATGTGCGGGCCGGGTTGCCCCTCAGCCGCCCCGCGAATGGATACTGCGGGGCGGCGGAAGGACAAGTAGTGCGCGGGCATCGGGCCCGCTGCCCGCGATCGGTGCCCATCGATCGCGGGTCCATGGCACCCTTGGCACGGCCGTGGTACTGCCATGCCAATCGGTGCCATGGTTATAAAAAGCGAGTTGGTGACGCCGTTTTTACGAACGGCAAGACCAGGTGTGTTTGCCGTTCGTGAAAACGGCGGAAAGGGCTGGGACTTCGGACCATCCAACAGCTGAGAATCGCTGCCGGCCGTAAAAAAACGGCGGCAGCGATTCGGGTCGGGACTTCGGCGGGAGGGTGGGAGAATAGCGGGAGGGCGGGAAAAATGTCGGGAAGGCCCTCCCGCTATTCTCCCACCCGTCGTGGGGGTCGGAGAATTTCGCCCAGTATGTTTCTGGGTTATCAGACCCTCAGAAACAGTGCAAGATTGGGCGGAAGCAGCAGCAAACAAGAGCCTCTACAAGCAGGCAGGCGGGGGAAGGGCCAGCTCAGATTTCTCAAGCTGACTTGAGGGCCTTTATGAAAGCTGAATTCTAGCAGCAGTCAACGCTGTCCCGATGAATCCCGGTGGGGGAAGGTGTCTAGAGGAGCATTCCCCATAATTTATGGTGCTCACCCGGAGTGGGGCAAAGGAAAAAGCTGCAGCAGCTCCCCAAGAAAAGCAGGGGAAGAAAGACAAAATGGCGGCCGGCGGAACACCCGAGGACTGGTGGAAGTGGGCGCAGGAGCAGCAAGCCTCTCTTCTGCGCTGTTTTGCGGAGCTGAAGGCTGAGTTGCTGGACTCCCTGAATGCGACTACCAACAAGCTGCTTGGGACCCAGGCGGCCCAGGAGGCGTCCATTCGGGAGTTGCAGCAGCAGGCCGCTGAGAGGGAGGAGGAGGCCGTGGTCCTCGTCGGGAAAGTGGAGTTGCACGAGGCACTTCACAAAAAGTGGCAAGACCGCTTGGAGGAGCTGGACGTTCGCAAGAGGCGAAAGAATTTGAGGATCCTGGGCCTGGCGGAGGGGCTGGAGAGGTCGGATCTCCCGGCGTATGTGACCACGATGTTGAGCTCGTTGATGGGAGTGGGGTCCTTCCATTTGCCCCTGGAGCTTGAGGGAGCTCATCGAGTGATGGCCAGGAGGCCTAAGGCAAATGAACCCCCGCGGGCGGTGCTGGTGCGGTTCCATTGATTTAGTGACCGGGAGTGTGTGCTGCGCTGGGCCAAGAAAGAGAGGAGCAGCAAGTGGGAGAATTCGGTGGTGCGAATCTACCAGGACTGGGGTGCGGAGGTGGCAAAGCGGCGGGCCGGGTTCAACCGGACGAAGGTGGTGCTGCATGCCAAGCAGGTCAGATTTGGAATGCTGCAGCCTGCGCGTCTGTGGGTGACATATAAGGACCGGCACCACTACTTCGAGTCCCCGGAGGAGGCGTGGGCCTTTGTACAGGCGGAGAAGCTGGACTCAAACTAGGGTCTGGGGACACACTATGGCCGTTGCTGTTTTCGCTGTTGCTGTTCTTCAATTTTGACAGGTGTTATTTTTATGCTGGTTTTCTTTTTGCTCTGTTTCCGGGTGGGTTTGTCTGTTGGGTATGGGTGTGGGGTATGTGGGGAACGTTGGGGGTATGTGCTTTAATTGTTCTCTTCTGTACGGGGCCGGGGGTTGGGGTGAAACTGGATTTTGAGGAGCTGCGTCGGAAGGGTGGGGTGTGGCAGTGTGAAAGCGCGGGCTTTCCTCTGGATGTCCGTGCTGCGGGGCAGGGGGGGGCGGAGCTGGAGGTGGGGGCGTGGCCTTCACTGGTTTTCTTTCCCCCACTGAAGCGGTGTCAAGGAGGTGTGGCAAGAGGGGGATGACCCCATGCCGGGAGGAGATGGGTTTTGGCGGGAGCTGCCGGGTCAGCAGAAGTCAGCTGACTCACGGAAGTACCATGGAGGGTGCGTCGCGGCTAGGAGGGGTCCTAGCCTGGGGGGGGGGGGGGGGGGGGGGGGGGGGATACCGGGTTGCTGCTGGAATGGCCAGGAAGGAGCTGGTGTGGGCCGGGGGGGTAGAGGAGAGGCGTTATCGCCATGGGGAACGGGTCAGGCGGGGCGAGCTGGCCTGGGGCGAGCAGTGGATAAGCTATGGCTAGCCGGCGGGGGAGGGGGGCGGGTTGCCCTCTGATCCGGCTGATTACCTGGAACGTAAGGGGACTGAATGGGCCGGTTAAGAGAACCAGGGTATTTTCTCATCTGATGGGGCTGAAAGCGGACGTGGCTATGCTCCAGGAGACCCACTTGAAGGTGGCGGACCAGGTTCGTCTGAGGAAGGGGTGGGTGGGGCAGGTTTTTCACTCAGGATTGGATGCGAAGAACCGGGGGGTGGCGATTCTGGTGGGGAAGAGGGTGGCGTTCGAGGCGGCTGAGGTGGTGTCGGACAAGGAGGGCAGATATATTATGGTGAAGGGTAGGCTACAGGGAGACAAGGTGGTGCTGGTTAATGTATATGCCCCGAATTGGGATGATGCCGGCTTCATGAGGCACTTGTTGGGCCGCATTCCGGACCTGGAGGCAGGGGGCCTGATCATGGGGGGGAGACTTTAACACAGTGCTGGATCCCACACTGGACCGGTCCAGTTCAAGGACGGGTAGGAGACCGGCGGCGGCCAAAGTGCTGAGGGGGTTTATGAATCAGATGGGAGGGGTGAATCCCTGGAGGTTTGGGAGGCCGAGAGCGCGGGAGTATTCCTTTTTCTCCCATGTCCATAGGGTTTATTCCCGAATAGATTTTTTCATCCTGAGCAGGGGATTGATCCCGAGGGTGCAGGATGCAGAGTATTCGGCCATAGCGATTTCAGACCATGCTCCGCACTGGGTTGATCTGGAGATGGGGGAGGCGCGGGACCAGCGCCCGCTCTGGCGCCTGGATGTGGGGATGCTGGCTGATGAGGAGATGTGTAGGAGGGTCCGGGGAAGTATTGAGGGGTATCTGGATACCAACGACACGGGGGAGGTCCGGGTGGGGATGGTCTGGGAGGCTCTGAAAGCAGTGATCCGGGGGGAGCTGATCTCCATCCGGGCCCATAGGGAAAGGAGGGAGAGGAAGGAGAGGGAGAGACTGGTGGGGGAGCTCCTGGATGTGGACAGGAGATACGCGGAGGCACCAGAGGAGGGGTTGGTGGTGGAACGGCGTAGTTTGCAGGCCAAATTTGACTTGTTGACCACTAGAAAGGCGGAGACACAGTGGAGGAGGGCGCAGGGCGCGGTATATGAGTATGGGGAGAAGGCGAGCAGGATGTTGGCGCATCAGCTCCGCAGGCGAGATGCGGCTAGGGAAATTGGTGGAGTGACGGATAGGGGTGGGAATGTAGTGCAGAAGGGGACAGAAGTAAATGGGGTCTTTAGGGACTTCTACGAGGAACTGTACCGGTCAGAACCTCCGATGGGGAGAGGGGGGATGGAGAGCTTCATGAACAGGCTATGTTTCCCAAGGGTTCAAGAGGAGCTGGTAGAGGGGCTGGGGGCGCCGATAGAGTTGGAGGAGCTAGTCAGAGGGATTGGACAAATGCAGTCAGGTAAGGCGCCGGGGCCGGACGGGTTCCCGGTGGAATTTTATAAAAAGTATGCGGATCTGGTGGGTCCCGTGTTGGTGCGAGCCTTCAATGAGGCATGGGAGGGGGGGGCTTTGCCCCCGACGATGTCGCGGGCACTGATCTCTCTGATCCTGAAGCGGGATAAGGACCCCTTGCAGTGTGGATCATACAGGCCTATCTCGCTCCTCAATGTTGACGCTAAGTTGCTGGCGAAGATCCTGGCCACCAGGATAGAGGACTGTGTGCCAGGGGTGATACACGAGGATCAGACAGGATTTGTCAAGGGACGGCAGATCAACACGAATGTGCGGAGATTGCTAAATGTTATTATGATGCCGGCAGTGGAGGGGGAGGCGGAGATAGTGGTGGCGCTGGATGCGGAGAAAGCGTTTGATAGAGTTGAGTGGGGGTACCTGTGGGAGGTGCTGGAGCGGTTCGGATTCGGGGAGGGATTCATCAAATGGGTGAGGCTGCTCTACGCGGCTCCGATGGCGAGTGTAGTTACAAATGGAAGGAGATCGGAGTACTTTAGGCTCTACCGTGGGACCAGGCAGGGGTGCCCCCTGTCCCCCTTGCTCTTTGCACTGGCGATTGAACCTTTGGCTATGGCGTTGAGGGAGTCAGGGAGATGGAGGGGTCTGGTGCGGGGTGGGGAGGAACATCGTGTATCACTGTATGCGGACGACCTGCTGTTGTATGTGGCGGATCCAGAAGGGGGAATGCCGGGGGTGATGGAGCTGTTAGCGGAATTTGGGGGCTTCTCGGGCTATAAGTTAAATTTAGGCAAGAGTGAGGTATTTGTAGTACACCCGGGTGATCAGGAGGAGGGAATCGGGAGACTCCCATTTAAGAGGGCAGTGAAGAGTTTCAGATACCTGGGGGTGCAGGTGGCCAGGAGTTGGGGGACTCTCCATAAGCTTAATTTTACCAGGCTGGTGGAGCAGATGGAGGAGGAATTTAAAAGGTGGGACATGGTGCCGCTATCGTTGGCGGGTAGAGTGCAGTCCGTCAAAATGACGGTTCTCCCGAGGTTCTTGTTCCTCTTCCAGTGCTTGCCCATCTTTATCCCTAGGGCCTTTTTTAGAAGGGTGACCAGCAGCATCATGAGCTTTGTTTGGACGCATGGGACCCCGAGGGTGAAGAGGGTCTTCTTGGAGCGGGGTAGAGATGGGGGGGGCTGGCGTTACCCAATCTCTCGGGGTATTATTGGGCGGCCAATGTGTCGATGGTGCGCAAGTGGATAATGGAGGGGGAGGGGGCAGCATGGAAACGGATGGAGAGGGCGTCCTGTGGAGATACAAGCCTGGGGGCCCTGGTAACGGCGCCGTGGCCGCTCCCTCCTACGTGGTATACCACGAGTCCAGTGGTGACGGCTACCCTCAAGATTTGGGGGCAGTGGAGGCGACATAGGGGAGAAGTGGGGGGCTCGATGGAGGCTCCGTTAAGGGGGAACCATAGGTTCGTCCCAGGGAACATTGATGGGGGATTTCAGGGTTGGCACAGAGCGGGCATCAGACAGCTGAGGGACCTGTTTATTGATGGGAGGTTGGCGAGCCTGGGGGAGTTGGAGGAGAAATTTGGGCTCCCCCGGGGAACATGTTCAGGTATCTGCAGGTAAAGACGTTTGCTAGACAGCAGGTGGAGGGATTCCCTTCGCTTCCCGCGAGGGGGGTGAGCGACAGGGTGCTTTCGGGGGTTTGGGTCGGAGAGGGGAAGATATCTGATATCTACAAGGTTATGCAGGAGGCGGAGGAGGCGTCAGTAGAGGAGCTGAAAGCTAAGTGGGAGGGGGAACTGGGGGAACAGATCGAAGACGGGACATGGGCTGATGCCCTGGAGAGGGTTAATTCTTCCTCCTCGTGTGCGTGGCTTAGCCTCATCCAATTCAAGGTGCTGCACCGGGCCCACATGACTGGGACGAGGATGAGTAGGTTCTTTGGGGGTGAAGACAGGTGTGTCAGGTGCTCGGGGAGTCCAGCGAACCATGCCTATATGTTCTGGGCATGCCCGGCACTGGAGGAGTTCTGGAAGGGGGTGGCGAGGACGGTGTCGAGGGTGGTAGGATCCAGGGTCAAGCCAGGATGGGGACTCGCGATTTTTGGGGTTGGGGTGGAGCCGGGAGTGCAGGAGGCGAAAGAGGCCGGTGTGCTGGCCTTTGCGTCCCTAGTAGCCCGGCAAAGGATCTTGCTACAATGGAAGGATGCGAGGCCCCCAAGCGTGGAGACCTGGATCAATGACATGGCGGGTTTCATTAAGCTGGAGAGGGTCAAATTCGCCCTGAGGGGGTCAGTAGAAGGGTTCTTTAGGAGGTGGCAACCTTTTCTCGACTTTCTGGCTCAACGATAGGGTACGGGGGCAGTAGCAGCAGCAACCCGGGGGGGGGGGGGGGGGGGAAGGGGGAGGGACAAGGGGGGGGGGCGGACAATGACTCTGTTTTTTTATTTAATTTTAATTTATTTTTAAGTTCTTTTGTTGTTCATTGGGGTTGGGGGGGGTGGGGGGGATGTGATACATATGGTCTGGGGGTGTTACAGTTATTATGGGTTATTTTGTTGCATTTCATTGTTTGTCGTTATGTTTTATATTTTCTGTAAAAAATTCCAATAAAAATTATATTAAAAAAAAAAGAAACTTCAGAGAGTCGTGAACACAGCTTAGTCCATCACACAAACTTGCCTCCCATCCATTGATTCCATCTACACCTCCCGCTGCCAGGGGAAAGCAGGCAGCATAATCAAAGATCCCTCCCAATCGGGTTACTCACTCTTCCAACTTCTTCCATCGGGCAGGAGATACAGAAGTCTGAGAACATGCACGAACAGACTCAAAAACAGCTTCTTCCCCACTGTCACCAGACTCCTAAATGACCCTCTTATGGACTGACCTCATTAACACTACACCCCTGTATGCTTCACCCGATGCCAATGCTTATGTAGTTACATTGTATATCTTGTGTTGCCCTATTATGTATTTCCTTTTATTTCCTTTTCTTTTGATGTACTTAGTGATCTGTTGAGCTGCTCGCAGAAAAATACTTTCCACTGTACCTTGGTACACGTGACAATAAACAAATCAAATCCAATCCAGATAGAAGGCCATTCAGCCCATCACACCTGGAGCAGCTCACTGAAAGAACTATCCAGTTTGCTCAGTCCCCTGCTCCTCCCCCTGCAAATTTTCTTTTGATAGTGCGTTCCAGATCAAAATAATCTCTCCTCTCGGGCGGCATGTGGCGCAGTGGATAGCACTGGGACTGCGGCGCTGAGGACCCGGGTTTGAATCCTGGACCTGGGTCACTGCCCGTTTGGAATTTGCACATTCTCCCCGTGTCTGTGTGGGTTTCACCCCCCACAACCCAAAGATATGCAGGGTAGGTGGATTTGCTAAATTAAACATAGCATAAGAACATAAGAACTAGGAGCAGGAGTAGGCCATCTGGCCCCTCGAGCCAGCTCCGCCATTCAATGAGATCATGGCTGATCTTTTGTGGATTCAGCTCCGCTTTCCGGCCCGAACACCATAACCCTTAATCCCTTTATTCTTCAAAAAACTATCTATCTTTATCTTAAAAACATTTAATGAAGGAGCCTCAACTGCTTCACTGGGCAAGGAATTCCATAGATTCACAACCCTTTGGGTGAAGAAGTTCCTCCTAAACTTAGTCCTAAATCTACTTCCCCTTATTTTGAGGCTATGTCCCCTAGTTCTGCTTTCACCCGCCAGTGGAAACTACCTGCCCGCATCTATCCTATCTATTCCCTTCATAATTTTATATGTTTCTATAAGATCCCCCCTCATCCTTCTAAATTCCAACGAGTACAGTCCCAGGCTACTCAACCTCTCCTCGTAATCTAACCCCTTCAGCTCTGGGATTAACCTAGTGAATCTCCTCTGCACACCCTCCAGCGCCAGTACGTCCTTTCTCAGGTATGGAGACCAAAACTGAACACAATACTCCAGGTGTGGCCTCATTAACACCTTATACAATTGCAGCATAACCTTCCTAGTCTTAAACTCCATCCCTCTAGCAATGAAGGACAAAATTCCATTCGCCTTCTTAATCACCTGTTGCACCTGTAAACCAACTTTTTGAAACTCATGCACTAGCACACCCAGGTCTCTCTGCACCGCAGCATGTTTTAATATTTTATCATTTAAATAATAATCCCTTTTGCTGTTATTCCTACCAAAATGGATAGCCTCACATTTGTCAACATTGTACTCCATCTGCCAGACCCGAGCCCATTCACTTAACCTCTCCAAACTTCTGGTATCCTCTGCACTTTTTGCTTTACCACTCATCTTAGTGTCGTCTGCAAACTTGGACACATTGCACTTGGTTCCCAACTCTAAATCATCTATGTAAATTGTGCACAATTGTGGGCCCAACACTGATCCCTGAGGGACACCACTAGCTGCTGATTGCCAACCAGAGAAACACCCATTAATCCCCACCCTTTGCTTTCTATTAATTAACCAATCCTCTATCCATGCTACTACTTTACCCTTAATGCCATGCATCTTTATCTTATGCAGCAACCTTTTGTGTGGCACCTTGTCAAAGGCTTTCTGGAAATCCAGATATACCACATCCATTAGCTCCCCATTGTCTACCGCACTGGTAATGTCCTCAAAAAATTCCACTAAATTAGTTAGGCATGACCTGCCCTTTATGAACCCATGCTGCGTCTGCCCAATGGGACAGTTTCCATCCACATGCCTCGCTATTTCTTCTTTGATGATAGATTCGAGCATCTTCCCTACTACTGAAGTTAAGCTCACTGGCCTATAATCTCCTGCTTTCTGCCTACCTCCTTTTTTAAACAGGGGTGTCACGTTTGCTAATTTCCAATCCGCCGGGACCACTCCAGAGTCTAGTGAATTTTGGTAAATTATCACGAGTGCATTTGCAATTTCTCTCCCGATGCCTCCAAATTGCCCCTTAATTTGAAAAAATATATATAATTGGGTACTCTAAATTAAAAAAATATAACAATCACTCCTCATCTCCCCAC
Source organism: Scyliorhinus canicula (assembly GCF_902713615.1). NCBI lineage: Eukaryota > Metazoa > Chordata > Chondrichthyes > Carcharhiniformes > Scyliorhinidae > Scyliorhinus > Scyliorhinus canicula. The sequence goes on along the minus strand of NC_052155.1, from coordinate 4,932,951 downwards.
TGGTTCTTTTTGTCAATCACCTTCAACCTTTGCCTCCTGAGAACTGACCCGCATGATAAACTTGATCAAAACCCTTCTCACTTTTCAACACCTATACATTTCTTTCTACTCTGAAGAGAACAATCTCAGCTTCTCCGGTGTCTCCACTCGTACACGCAGCCCTGGAGAAATTCTTGTAAATCTCCTTCACACCCTCTTGAAAGCCTTAACATCTTTCCCAAATCTGAGTGGCACTCAGATTTGGAACCAATATACCAGCAAAGGCTGGGTTGCGGGGATGGGGTGGAGGTGTGGGCTTAGGTAGGGTGCTCTTTCCAGGGGCAGGGGCAGATTCGATGGGACGAGTGGCCTCCTTCTGCACTGTAAATTCTATGATTCTATGAACAACAGTCTTTTTTTTTAAATTTAGATTACCCAATTATTTTTTCCAATTAAGGGGCAATTTAGCGTGGCCAATCCACCTACTCTGCACATCTTTGGGTTGTGGGGGCGAAACCCACGCAGACACGGGGAGAATGTGCAAACTCCACACAGACAGTGACCCAGGGCCGGGATTCGAACCTGGGACCTCAGCGCCGTGAGGCGGTTGTGCTAACCACTAGGCCACCGTGCTGCCCTCATGAACAACAGTCTTGGAGCACTTCACCACACGGACTACAACAGTATAGGAAGGCGGCTCACCACCACCTTCTCAAGTGCATTTACAGGTAGTCAGTACATTTTAATTTGAAGCATTGCCCACATCCCAAGAATCAAAGAATCACACAGCAGAAAGGGAGGCCATTCAGCCCATTTTGGCTCTTTGAAAGGGCTATCCAATTAGTTCCATTCTCCTTTACACGTATTCTTCAATTCCATTTTGTATGTTACTGTCAAACCTGCTTTCACTGCCCTCTCCGAGTGCGCATTCCACATCATAATCAACAAAAAGTATTTCGACACTCACTCAGTAGGGGCCGATGTTGCCAATTTACCAGACTGGAATGCCCTGCCCTCACACCCTCGGTAGTGGGAACTCTCTGTTCAATTTCTCAGCCTCAATCATGCACTTGCCTGGTTAATTTACATGAATTGATGAAGTGACTTCCTCTTGACCTTGCAACCTTTGGCGAGGTCATAGTGTGCTCATCCTGAGATTGAAGAGGAGTCAGAGTCCCTGGATCTTGCAGCCATTATATATTAATTGTCCCCATTTTGAAATGTGGAACAAGAAAGTTTGTGTGATAAGTTTTACCTCCTGTTTGTGATAGGTCCATGTGAGGCGAGGCAGTGGACTTTGGGTTCCACGTGTTCAATGCTGAATTCTTTAAATGGTATCAGATAAACTTTGTGCTGTTCATGGAAAAGAATAAAATATGCAAAATATTAACACATATCATGTTATCTTAATAACCTGCTTCACAAATCCAAGTCAGTTCAGAAGTACAAATCTGCTATCTTGTCAGGATGTTATTGTGATCCTGGACCCCAACAGAGGCTGAGATACTGGACAGAGCCCCAATAGTTTATTTTAGTTTTGTAAGACTGAGAAAGGATTCCTCGCTCCAGGAGTAATGTCAGAGAAAATAGGGATATGATATGTTAAAACAAACTTTATTACAAACACATTATTAAAATTCTTTAACATCACACCAGAAAATAGCTGACAATTACCTTTAAACAATGTTGATCAATACAGTGGCACCATAACCCTTAACTGCTATCTTTCTTCCCATTCAACAACAAAACCATTTCAGCTCTCAATCCACTTTTAAATACAGTTAGCACTCAGGAATACTTACTGTCTAGAGATGACTCGAATACCCCACTTTTAGAAAGAGCGATCTTTTGAGACTGCTTAAGGAATAAGACCTGACACCTGGTCAGAATAATGTAGAATCTCGGGCTGTATTTCCTCAGAAAACCTTCTCAGCTCCCCTTCCAGCAAAAAAACTAACTCCGAACCGCAGCACCCGACTGCTTCAACCCTGGGCTCCTCCCATTAACTACATCATCTCACCAAACGGAACACAATGGGAATGATTTAACTAAATGCAAACCAAGTCCCACAGCGAGCGCGTTTAGACGCGTGTTTCCCAGCACCCACAGTGCGAGAAACACAACATTCAATGGCACTCGGGTTCAAGAAGGTGCCTCAGCGGGGAACATGGGGCCATGGCTGCACATCGCCCCGTTTTCTGCATTGAGGTGCTCCACTCGCCGGAACGCAGTGTAGCGAGAGATCAGCACTCCTTTTTTAAATGGTGCCCAACCTCTGGAGCCCCTGATGCGCCCCCCCCCCCCCCCCCAAGCCCCAACAAACTATGGGAGGTTTCCCAACACCTCCCCCTCAAAACATCCCAATACCCCTGGCCCAATTGTCACCGTGCAAACAAATACCAGGCTGCCACAGCCAAGATGACTAGGTGGCACTGCCAGATAGCAGGGGCACTTCAAGGTGCCAGGGTGGCACTGCCAGGGCCCAAAGCTGGCATTTTTGCCACGCTGTGGATCAGGCCCAGGGGTACCCGGTGCAAGGGGGTGATGGCTGAGGACCCCGCGTGGGTTTCCTCCGGGTGCTCAGGTTTCCTCCCACTAGTCCCGAAAGACGTGCTGTTAGATAATTTGGACATTGTGAATTCTCCCTCTGTGTACCCGAACAGGCGGCGGAGTGTGCCGACTGGGGGATTTTCACAGTAACTTCATTGCAGTGTTAATGTGGGCCTACTTGTGACAATAATAAAGATTATTATTATTGCAGGCGAGTTGAAATTTTGGGGGCTGCGTGGGGAGGAGGGGGGGGGGGGGTCAAGAGATTTGGATGCCTGATTTCCTTCTGCACTGAGGAGTTCCTGAACCAGAGGTGGTTCAAACCTCGGCGGCGGGAGAGGCCTCCCAGCGGCGGGTCTTTGGCCCATCGCGGGCCAGAGAATGGCCGCAGGGGCTCGCCGCTCGATTTGGCGCGATTCCCGCCCCCGCCAATTCCCGGGTGACGGAGAATTTCTGCCACGGCGGGGGCGGGATTTTCGGCGGCCCCGGGCGATTCTCCGACCCTGCGTGGGGTCGGTGAATTTCGCCCCTGGTCTGTAAATCGCCCCTTTTCTCTCTACTCCCTTTTTAATTAGTGGGGTTACATTTTCCACCCTCCGATCTGTAGGAACTGCTCCAGAGTTTATCAAATTTTGGATATGACCACCAATGCATTCAATATTTCCAGGGCCACCTCCTTTAATATTCTAGGGTGTAGGTTATCAGGCCTTGATGGTTTGTTAATTCCATTAACTTCCCCAGCATCATTTTCTTACAAATACTGATTTCCTTCAATTCCGCCCTCTCACTAGACTTTTGGTTCCCTAATATTTCTGGGAGATTATTTGTGCCCTCTTTTGTGAAGAGGGGATGGCATGGTAGAACAGTGGTTAGCACTGTGGCCTCACAGCATCATGGACCAGAGTCGATTCCAACCTCGGGCGACTGTGTGGAGTTTGCACTTTATTCCCGTGTCACTTGGGTTTCCTCCGGGTGCTCCGGTTTCCTCCCACAGTCCAAAGATGTGCAAGTCAGGTGGATTGGATATGCTGAATTGTCTCTCAGTGGGGTTATAGGGATGGGAAGGGAGATTGGTTAGGGTGTTTGGTGCAGACTTGATGGGCCTCCTTCTGCATTGTAGGGATTCTATGATTCTTGGATGAAATAGAACCAAAGCATGTGTTCAACTATTCTGCCATTTCTTTGTTCCCCATTATAATTCCCTCGGCTTCTGACTGTAATTGATCTCATTTGTCTTTACTAATCTTTTTTTCTTGACACATTTTCAACCATTGCATCCTTCAGCCATTGCCTGGAAAGGTGTTGACTCATGACAATGGGTACTTGGAGCTTCAACAAGTAGACTAAATCTCTTGCACCATGTAAACAAAGAAATGAAAATAAGATATCACTTTTCACGTGAGGACCATGCGCATTGGACTGATGGACATGTTGCGACTGGTCCATAACGTGTGAAGATGGCTGTGATCAACTTGGAACTTGATGGGGTGAATGACATAGCTTCCCTGCGAGAGACCAGACTCATCCAGATGGGATCACCAAAGGAGAACATTCCTCTTTCATTTGTCAGGGGAGGAGTTCAGAGGAATCTATGAGCAAGGTGTAGCTTCACTGTGAGGAATGATAGAACCCACAACAAATGGTTCACTCTGTGCATTATCCATCCATTTCATTTGATTTGATTTATTATTGTCACATGAATTAGTATACAGTGAAAAGTATTGTTTCTTGCATGCTGTACAAACAATGCATACCGTACATAGGGAAGGAAGGAGAGACTGCAGAATATAGTCTTAGAAGCATAGAACAAGAGTAAAAGATAGAATTAGAGAGTATACTGGGCACAGCTTGCAAGAAGTCGCCTCACTCTGGCGTCGTCTTGGAAACATTTGGGCCAGTTAACCTCATAAGTACCTACGTTCCAACACTGTGCTCCACGACAGAGGCAAATATCAATTCTACCAAGACCTTGACTCTCCTATCAGCAGAATTTCTGAGACAGAACATCTTTACCTACCAGGGATTTCAATGCAATTGTGAGTGTAGACCACAAGGCCTGGCCTCCTGCCTCAGACATTATGGCTTGGGAAAGATAAATGAGAATGGACAGAGATCGCTTTAACTTTGCTGCTTCCACAAGCTTTGTGTAACTAACACCTTCTACAGAATAAACCATGTCAAAAGGTGTCCTGGACACAACAAGATCAGAGCATTAACACCAGCTGAATCTCATCATCACCGGACGTGACTGTCTGAACAGCATTCTCAATGCACATAGCTACCACAACACTGACTGTGATCCAGATTTCTCCCAGGGTTCGCATGCAGCTCTTTAAAGTTTTGTTCTCATATCAATGCCAAAGTTAAGAACCAATAATTCCTTGACTCAATTGAGCAGGAGTCACCGGCATTCCAAAACAGACTGAGAAACAAAATGAAACATACTTCAAGACAACATTTTGTTCGCATCCCAAATTTTTGTTAAGATACCGGATGAGAAACCCCAAACAATTTGCGGGAAGAATATGTCACCTCAGGAGTGATGACTCTGACCAGTAGGTATATTTTATGTTAAAACACTTTAATTTAAACATAGAATTAACCACATTAACATAAAAAACTTTACAATTAACAGTTCAACATTTCTTAAATTAAAGAAAAAACAATTTATGCTCCACACCTTCACTGTAAATATTCCAACTATGCAACCTAATACAGTTCAAATGACACTTATAAGTAACGTTAACAAAACAGGTCTACTTTCTGTCCTCTGTGTAGACCTTTTGGAGAGACACTCTTTCAAGAGTAGGTCCGGTACACTTCTGTCTTGCTAGGGGATGGTTTAGCACAGTGGGCTAAACAGCTGGTGTGTAAAGCAGGACAAGGCCAGCAGCGCGGGTTCAATTCCCGTACCAGCCTCCCCGAACAGGCGCCGGAATGTGGCGACTAGGGCTTTTTCACGGCAACTTAATTTGAAGCCTACTTGTGACAATAAGCGATTTTCATTCATTTTCTTCTGTTCAACCTACCAGCTTTTGTCAAAAAACTGCAAACTACGGACAGGCCTGGCTCCTCTCATTAATAACATCATCTGTATCCCACCAAGATGTCCCATGACTTGCTTAGCTAGGACTGAACGCAATCTTGCAAAATTTCTATACCCCAGGGAATTGTCAAAACAATGTCCAATTATGTAAACAAGTAAATGGTTAGAAACCATGGTTGCCTCACTTTTTATGACACCTTAATTGCAGTTTTAGTAGTTTAAACCAGGGCATTTTAAAATAAAACTGCTGCCATGAAGATAACGTATAATATACAACAGTTTCTTACAGTAATCACAATTTATAATACTGCATTCTCAACATACGGGAAGCAAGAGTGGAAAAATGCTCCGCCACTCAATAAGATCCTGGCTGATCTGATTGTTACCTTACCTCAGTTGGCTGGACAGCTGGTTTGTGATGCAGAGCGAGGCCGGCAGCGCAGGTTCAACAATGAGGCTATTCGTGAAGGCTCCGCCTTCTCAACCCTCACCTGAGGTGTGGTGACCCCCAGATTAAATCACCACCAGTCAGCTCTCCCCCTCAAAGGGGAAAACAGCCCATGGTCAGCTGGGACTATGGCAATTTTACTTTTTACTCATTTCATTACATTTCTGCCTACCCTTGATAACCTTTCACCCCCTGGGCCGATCAAGAATTTATCTAGCTCAGTCTTAAAAATATTCAAAGACATTACTTCCACTGCCTGTTGAGGAAGAAAGTTCCAAATACTCAACTCTCAGGAAAAAATTCTCATCTCTGTCTGAAATGGGCAAACCCTTATTTTTAAGAATGGTGGAAGTATCAGAAGAGTAATGCAAGTCTGGAAATTTCTCTCCCAAAATGTCCTCGAGGCTGGGGGGGTCACTGAAAATTTCAAAAAAATATTTTTGTGCGTGAGAGATATTAGGGGTTATGGAACTAAGGTGAGTACATGGAACTAAAATATAATGCAGGACTTTAATTCCCAGGTGGCAGCATGGTGGCACAGTGGTTAGCACTGCTGCATCACAGTGCCAGGGACCCGGGTTCAATTCTGACCTTGGGTGACTGTATAGAGTTTGCACGTACTCCCCGTGTCTACATGGGTTTCCTCCGGGTGCTCCGGTTTCCTCCCACAGTCTAAAGACGTGCAGGTTAGGTGGATTAGCCATGATAAAGATTGCCCCTTAGTGTCCAAACATTAGGTGGGGTTACGGGATAAGTTTGAGTGCTCTCAGAGGGTTGGAGCAGCCTCGATTGGCCTTCTGCCCTGCAGGGATTCTATGGTTCTATAGGGGCAAGTACAGAAGCAAGTGAGCATGGAAGTTCATGTAGCCAGCCACCGTGCCAGTTTACCAGCACCATCCCGCCCTGAGAAAATTTTGCCAACGATGGGACAGAGGTTGACAGAGCTATGCATCTGCAAGGGGCTGGTAACCAATTAGGGGGATTAAATGGGCACTACCCCCCCCCCCCCCCCCCCCCCCGCCCCAAACCCAGCCACAGCCCTCCATCTGTGTTGGTGGGTCTCCCAATGGCCTCCAGTTTTCAGAGCCCACCCGTCATTCTTAACTCCATGGTCAGTTTTCCTTCTAGGCATTAATTGGTCAATTTGGGTAAAACGATTGTCAAGTGACTGCTTCTGACAGCGTGGGACTATCACCCTCATTTGACACAGATACCAGGGTTCCAGCCCAAAGCCTCACCTGCAGATACAGTTACGGTTAAGATAATGATCTAATAGGGCAGCACGGTGGCGCAGTGGGTTAGCCCTGCTGCCTCACGGCAACGAGGTCCCAGGTTCAATCACTGCTCTGGGTCACTGTCCGTGTGGAGTTTGCACATTCTTCCTGTGTTTGCGTGGGTTTCACCCCCACAATCCAAAGATGTGCAGGCTAGGTGGATTGGCCACTCTAAATTGCCCCTTAATTGGAAAAGATGAATTGGGTACTCTAAATTGATTAAAAAAATGTTTTTAAAAAGACAATGATCTAATTGATTGCTGAAAAATGCTTGAGGGGCTGAATGATCAACTCATGCGCATGTGCTAAACCTTTTGAGGTCCTGTATTAAGGAAAATCAATCCATTTCTGGTTCCCCGTTGCTTCTCAGTTTGCAACTGTGTGTTGACGTTGAACGAGTAGACAAAGTAGAATTGACTAAAGAGACAAACACCTTAATTAATATCATGAACAAGACATCACGTGAATGTTTTTTACTCTTGCATTCTGCAATTCCAATCTATTTAGATTTTGGTGCAGGTCTCTAATTAATCAACAAATAAATCGAAGATGGTTCTTTACAGACATTGTGCTGGATAATTATTATCTGGGGATTGTTTTTGTAAAATAATTGTTTGTCAGGAGTCAATTTTCTGAGAGTACCTCGCCATTACCGACGTGTGCTGTTAGCCAAAGTGTTCTAACCGCAGTAACTGCTTATCATGCCCATAGGTTTGGGAAATATATCTTTATCAAGAAAAACAATAAACTTGACAAATGCAGCTTTCTGTAAATGTAGAATCTTGAACAAATACATGGTTTATATCTGTGGTACACACATCACAATGAATGACGTACTTACCAGTAAAAAGCTGACTGATCTTCCTTGTAGAAGGAGGTCAACATTAGAAGGCAGATCAAAAACTGCGACGCGATTCCGTGGATCAATTGCAACACTCCGGCAAAGGAAACTGCAGCAAATTTACAAGAGCAGAATTACATCCTTCATGCATGAAACAATTTCAAATATTTATCTCATTCTTCAGTCCATTCACCCAGAGAGCGATCTCCCCGTGGAACTCGCTACCGTACAAAGCAGTTGAGGCCAAAATGCTGTATTTTCAAGAAGCAGTTAGATATGGCGCTTGGGGTGAAGATGGTTAAGGGATATGGGAGGGGGGAGAGGCAGAATCAGCATATTGAGTTGGATAATCAGAGCAAGCTCGAAGGGCCGAATGGCCTCCTCCTATTTTCTATGTTTCACTGTTTACACTAATTTTATCACTGAAATCCTGATCTTATTTTGCATTGCTGATGATGCACTAACTGGATTTATCACTGCACATGTTTCTCTCTGCACAGACATTGCCTGGTCTGCTGAATATTTCCAGAATTGTCTATATTTATTTCAGATTTCCAGCATCTGCTGTATTTTGCTTTTGTTTATCACGGTATTCCCAGGATCATTTCTTCTGGGTTTAGCCACACTAACTTTATCACTACAGGTTTTCTGACTATATTGTTGGGTTAAGTCAAAGAGAATCAGAGAATCCCGACAGTGCAGAAGGAGGCCATTTGGGCCATTGAGTCTGCACCAACCCTCTGAAAGATCTCTCTACCCAGGCCCACTCCCCCGCCCACTCTGCTCCCCAACCTGTATATCCCTGGATACGAAGGGGCAGTATCTCACGGCCAATCCACCTAACCTGCACGTCTTTGGACTGTGGGAGGAAACCGGAGCACCCGGAGGAAGCCCACGCAGACACGGGGAGAACGTGCAGACTCCGCACAGACAGTGACCCAAGCCGGGAATCGATCCGGGTCCCTGGCGCTGTGAGGCAGCAGTGCTAACCACTGCACCACCCAGTCACGTTGTGCTTTAAACACACTAACTAGCAGTGATTCAGATTTATATTGCCAATGCCAGACATGCTGCATGTCGCCACACCAACTAGGAGTGAGGTATCACTATGTTACCTCAGTCCACCCCGCTGTGTCTAACCATACCTGTATTTGCAGCTGTACAGATTCAATTTCCCTCGTATAGCTGCTCCAAGAGGATGGTGTAGATTCACATTGAGCGTGTGCAGTCTTTCATCTTCATTGGCATATTCAATGACAAGAACATATTGGCCTGGTTCAGGAATCTTAATTCGAAACCGCAGCTGAACCTGAGGGGATGAGTAATTGATGTCAGTGGAAAAGGATCTAAACATTCTTTGTGTGTACATTGGTTCCCTATCTTCAAACACACAGACTGCAATGGCTTTTCTGGAACATCACTGTGTATATTCAGCAATGTGGAGTTCCAAACAGGCTGATGGTACTCCATAACAGTTAACTCACATCTTCACTTTCTATTAGATCTTACAAGATTCTTAAGAATAAACGGCTCTGACAAGAAAACCTGATGGACACTGAGGAGACGGAGGAATTCTTGGGAGTGGAAATGGAATGCACAACTCAAGAAATAAATTATTGCAGCCTTTTAACCGCTGGCAACAATCTGGTCTGTTATTCACATTTTGATATATTGTCCAGACTAATTCCTTTGTATTGTACTGTCTATACTGAGCAAGAGGCCAGCATTGACCCCAAAGGCCCGTTCAGAGTCTGAATTATTGTGTACAAAACGGATCAGACAGAAAACCAACTTCCCATGACTGGGCCAGCACTGTATGTTCTATGTTGAAAAAAACTCCAAGTTCTGATCCACAATGCAGAAGATCCCGCTCAGACACATTGGATTGGATTTGTTTATTGTCACGTGTACCGAGGTACAGATAAAAATATTTTTCTGCGAGCAGCTCAACAGATCATTAAGTACATGGGAAGAAAAGGGAATAAAAGAAAATACATAATAGGGCAACACAAGGTACACAATGTAACTACATAAACACAGGCATCGGATGAAGCATACAGGGTGGAGTGCTAATGAGGTCAGTCCATAAGAGGGTCATTTAGGAGTCTGGGTCTGGAGTCACATGTAGGCCAGATGGGTAAGGACGGCAGCTTTCCTTCCCCAAAGGGCATTAGTGAACCAGATGGGTTTTTAACGACAATCGGCAATGGTTTCATGGTCATCATTAGATTTTTAATTCCAGATTTTTATTGAATTCGAATTTCACCATCTGCAGTGATTTACTCGTTCAGTGACAATATCACTACGCCGGCGCCTCCCTCGCAGGAGTGTATCAGATCATCTTGTGAAAAGAATGAGCGACTTTGAAGGAAGACATATTGACCTTCAATTTCATTTTCCAGAATTATTGCTTGTTACGCACCTGGACTGAGGTAATTATCTTTCGGAATTCTCCTGCTGGGGTCAGTTGATGAGTTGATTAACATCAATGAAAAAATAAACTGATCACCAATTTCTCCCAATTTTATAACTTCAATCCAATTAGTGATCTAAAAGGTCATCTTGGGGTCAACATGACACAAAGATTGTGCAAAGTCTGATTCATCCTCAAATAACTGGTAGAGAGAGGGATAGGATCAGTTGCTATCGGAACCGAGTTGTAACAAAGACCAAATATAATGATTTCACAGTCTTTGCAATATTTAATTGGAGGACATTCTTGCTCATCCAAGACTGAATGTTGGGCAAACGGCATAATGATTCAGAGGCAAAGTGAGATTTGATGAAGTGGAGCTGAGTGTTGTCAGTGTATATGTGGAATCTAATCTTGTCGTCGAGGGGAATCATGTGGATAAGAGATAGTAAGGTGGGGCGGAGGGACACTAGGATAGATTCTTGAGGGAAATCAGAGGTGATTGTGTGGAGCTGGATGTCAGAGTAGAGAGATTGGGTGAGGTTTGTATTGTTAATCCTGCCTGTAGTGATCTATGTATATTAATATACATGATCAATATATGTAATGATCGTACAGGCAATTGAACACTTAGATGTCTCACTGTTAGGACCTATATTACTAGCTTTCCCGCTCTTTCCGTGGTGAGTGTGTATCACGAGTAGAGAGAACAGACATAGGAAAAGGAAAGCTAGAGAGAGAAGTTATAAGTTATTAAGCATTGCATTGTATAATTCAATTAGTTATCTCCACAATGTTTATTATTGTACTAGTTGAGTATTAAGTAAAAAGAACTCACAACATTTACTTATATTGCTCAATAAATTAGTTTATCTTTCCAAGAAGACGACTGGTCATTTCTACAACTCGACTGGTTCAAAAGAGTAATGTATATATTACGCAAGGTAATATCACATGGTACCAAGCTAAATTAAGCTTAAAAGAAAGACAAGTATAGAAGTTTGAACAAAAAAGAAGAAAAATTTGAATCAACTACTCGACTACAGAAGTCATTTGAACTGTGGAACCATCGATGAAAACAGAGTTTTGATGGACAAAGTGCAAGCTGAAAGACATCTAAAGGCCACTGGTAATCTGAATTTAAACTGGAAGTTATTTTAAAAATTTCTACTCTATCTGGAAGCTAGTGATTTAAACGCTGTGTCTGATGCTTTGACGAATCGCTTTGCTTCCAGTAGGAACGCAAGCAATTGAAATTTATAACTCGTTTAATTATGGTGCTGAAGATCAATCGAAGTTTGAACAAATTATCGTGAAATTCGATGACCATTGCAAGGTGCAAACTCATGAAACCAGAGAAAGATTCAGGGCCGGGATTCTCCCCTACCCGGCGGGGCGGGGGGTCCCGGCAGGACGGAGTGGCGTGAACCACTCCGGCGTCGGGCCTCCCCAAACGTGCGGAGAATGGGGCCAAGCCCTCACATTGAGGGGCTAGGCCCGCGCCGGAGTGGCTCTCGCTCCGCCGGCCGGTGCGAACGGCCTTTGGCGCCCCGCCAGCCAGGGCCAAAAGGCCTTTGCCGGCCGGCAGAAGTCCGCACATGCGCCGGTGCGTCAGCGGCTGCTGACGTCAAACCAGCGCATGCGCAGGGGAGGGGGCCTCTTCCGCCCCCGCCATGGTGAATACGGGGGATACTGTTTCAACAGAATGCCCTTTGGAATAGTTTCTGCTTCGGAAATTTTTCATCGTGCAATGGAACAAATGACGGAAAATCGAGAAGGGTGTTCGAGTTTATGTTGATGACATAATCATCTGGTCTACAACACCAGAACACATCAGTCGTCTTGGAGAAGTGTTCAAGAGAATGCACGACTTTGGTTTGAAGCTGAACCAAGGTCAATGTATGTTTGCCGCCTCTTCTTTGAAATTCTTAGGTGACAACATTAGAGCCAATGGTATCAAGCCGGACAAAGACAAAGTACAAGCCATCAAATACCGCAAGACAAGAAGGCTTTCTAGGATTTTTCAACTCTCCAGGGAAGTTCATCAAGAATCTCTCCAGGAGAACAACTGTAGTACAACAGCTGATCAGAAAGAATACTGATTTCATCTGGACTCAGTCATATGAAAGAATGGACTGATCTGAAACAAGCAGTTAATCCAAGCTCCCACCTTATCCTTCTTTGACCCGACCAGGCCCACCAAAATTTCAACGGGTGGGAGTAAAGATGGCACAGGGGTAGTCTCTACTTCAACAAGACCATTTCAATAATTTCGTTCCCATAGCCTACGCATCCAGATCCATGACTGCGACTGAGTATAGGCACGCCCAGATGAAAAGGAGTGTCTGGGATTTGTGACTGGAATTTCCAAGTTCCATGAGTATGTTTAGGGTTTACTCAGGTTTACTGCAGAGACAGACCATCGTCCACTTGTCCACATCATTGAAAAGAATTTCAATGAAATGACACCACGACTACAAAGGCTAATGATGAAATTGGGCAGGTAGGACTTCAATCCCATATACACTCCAGGCCAAAGATTTAGTTATAGCTGACACTCTGTCCAGATCCATCAACACTGATATTCTTCAAGAAGAATCAATCAATGATGTTGATTCGCACCTGCAACTTTTCAGAGAGTTACTTCCAGCCTCTGATTCAAAGCTTCAACAAATTAGAATGGAAACACAGAGAGATGCTGCTTTGACCAAAGTTATACATCATTTCTAACATGGATGGCCTAAAGGTCATTGTCCACAATACCAGAGCATACAGTCTGAACTGACTATCATGGATGGCTGAGACAGGATCGTCATTCCAGACAGCAGGAAGTCAGAAATGCTAACTAGACTTCACGAAGGTCACCTAGGCACCGAGAAATGTAAACGCCGTATCAGGCAATCAATATATTGGCCAGGTATAAATAAAGCTATATCTGCCATGATATCATCATGTCCAACGTGTTGAACACATCAGAGTCAACAATGCAAGGAACCATTGTAACAGCATGACATCATGAAATGAAATGAAAATCGCTTATTGTCACGAGTAGGCTTCAATGAAGTTACTGTGAAAAGCCCCTAGTCGCCACATTCCGGCGCCTGTTCGGGGAGGCTGGTACGGGAATCGAATCGTGCTGCTGGCCTGCTTGGTCTGCTTTAAAAGCCAGCGATTTAGCCGAGTGAGCTAAACCAGCCCCTAACATCATTATGTCACTATGGGTGAAAGTGGGCATCGGTCTCTTTCATTCATTGGGTAAGGATTATATTTTAGTCATTTACTACTTTTCAAATTTCCCAGAAGTCATGAAGTTGAGTGATCTTACATCCAATACTATAATCAAAGCATGCAGAGAAATATTTGCCAGGCATGGTATTCCTCATACCGTCATGTCTGACGATGGCCCATGTTTTTTGAGTTATGAGTGGAAAGAATTCTCAACAACTTACAATTTTGAACACATCACTTCAAATCCTCATTTCCCTCAGTCCAAAGGAAAGGTTGAGAAAGGCGCCCACATAATTTAACAGTTACTAAGCAAACCAAAAGATTCACAATCTGATTTCTATTTAGCACGACTTAATTATAGGTCATCACCTTTATTGTCAGGATTATCTCGAGCTCAGATGTTATTTAACAGGAACATAAGAACAACTCTACCCCAGCTACAGATTCCTGATCAAGAACAACATTTTGCTGTGAAGAAACTTCAGCAACAAAGACTGAAACAAAAAACAGTATTATGATCTACATGCAAAAAGATATGTCAATTCCAACAGAAAATGATATTATTTGATTCAGACTTCCTGAAGGAGGTTGGGTCTGACATTGCTCATATCGTTAGGCAATTCTCTCCAAGATCTTATCTGATTAAAACTTCAGATGGCAACATCTATAGAAGAAATCGTCGTGATTTACTTCAAGTCAAAGATCAAGCACAGATTTTTCCGCATCTTGACTTAAATTGCACAATTTCAAAGCAAATTGAGCAACAACTGAATTCTAATCTGACAAGCAACAAGAACATTAAAACTTCTTCATCACCTTTGACATTAAGACGATTAACAAGGAGAAGAAGACCAAATCAACTGAATGTGAACTTTTACAGTATTCTAGTAATTGCTGCACTAAGTAGTCACTGCATTTCAAATGTTAAATTTTCTTTTAATAGTTGCAAGAAAATGTTAAGAAAAGGGGGATGTAGTGATCTCTGTATATCAATATACATGGGGCGCGATTCTCCGCTCCCCACGTCGGGTGGGAGAATCGCGGGAGGGCCGCTCTGGCACCCCCCGCGATTCTCCCACTCCCGCTCGGAGAATCGCCGCTCGCCGTTTTCCCGGCGACTCTACAGCCCGGATGGGCCGAGCGGCCTGACAACCCCGACACCTGGTCGCTGCCGGCGTGAACAGCGCGCGAAAGGTGAGTTTGGGGCCTGTGGGGGGCGGAGAGGGGATTGAGCACCACAGCCATGTTCGGGAGGGGACTGGCCCGCGATCGGTGCCCACCGATCGTTGGGCTGGCGTCTCCAAGAGACGCGCTCTTTCCCCTCCGCCGCCCCGCAAGATCAAGCCGCCACGCCTTGCGGGGCAGCGGAGGGGAAGACAGCAACCGCACATGCGCGGGTTGGAGCCGGCCAACCTGCGCATGCGCGGCTGACATCATTAGGCGCCGCCGGCCACGTCATTCTCGGTGCACCGCTGGCGTCAAGGCCCGGCGGCTGAGTTTTACGAAACGTCGCTCCTAGCCCCCCCGGGGTGGGGGGGGGGGGGAGAGAATAGGGGGCGAGGAGCAGCCTCCGACGCCGTCGTGGAGAATTCCGCCCATGATCAATATATGTAGTACAGGCAATTGAACACTTAGATGTCTCACTGTATATTAATAGCTTTCCTGCTCTTTCTGTGGTGAGTGTGTATCAGGAGTAGAGAGAGAACGCTAGAGAGAAGAAGTTATAAGTTATCAAAGCATTGTATTGTATAATTTAATTAGTTATCTCTACAATTGTTTCTTTATTGTACTAGTTGAGTATTAAGTAAAAGAATTCACAATATTTATTTATATTACTCAATAATTAGTTTATCGTTACAAGAAGACTTGCTCATTTCTATAACTCGGCTGGTTTAAAAGAGTAATATATATATTACACAAGGTAATATAACACTGCCAATGATGTCAGGTAAGTCCAAAGGATGAAGTGGGATTGTCTGCTGTGATCACCGGATGTGACTGTGATAAGGGCTATTTCGGTGCTGTGGCAGAGGCAGAAACCTCTTTTGCGAGATTCAAGTGAGAAGCTGCAGGTGTTGCAAATATAAAGTTTAAAAAAGGTAAAGTCGCCATAGTCCCAGATGACGATAGGCTGGTTTCTCCTTTGAGTGATTTATCTTTAGGGTCACCACACCTCAGGCCTTCATGAATACCCTCAGCCAGTATGCACTGCTGGCCTCGCTCAGCATCACAGACCAGCTGTGTAGCCAACTGAGCTAAAACCGGCCGCCTTTGTTATAAACCTTGTCAACCACCAACCTGACTACCCTGTTCCACTCTCCAAGGATCGGTGTAACATCACCCCAGGGTGATGGGCCTGTGTCAGCAGGTCAATATACAAGGCAGGAGAGTGTTGATATCTAGCTGTCAGGTCATCTCCAGTGCTCCGCAGGTTAAGTGCAGGCACGCCTGCTGTAAAGATCAATGTGACAAGGACAAAAAATGACCAGGAATTCAAAAATATTCCAACTTTTCTTGTGGGTTTCCTGCCAAACACTGAACTGTGTTGGTACCTGGAGGGACAATGAGAAAGCTATGACTTCACAACTTTGACTCTATGGTTGGGAAATGATACAATAGGATAGTGGTTATGTTACCGCACTAACTTTCCAGAGACTGGCACTAACAATCTTCAAGAAATGGGTTCAAATTCCACCACAGTACAGCTGGGGAATTAAAAATTCCATTGATTGAATAAATCTGGGACAAAAATCTAGGATCAGTAACCGAGATCGTGAAACTAGTCAAAAGAAAAGGATGCAGTCATGGGGTACAGGCAACGAAAAACAGATGAAGCACTTGAAGAATACAAGGAAAGTAGAAAAAGAGCTCAAGCAGGGAGTCGGGAGGGCAAAAAGGGGTCACAAAATGTCCTTGGTAGACAGGATTAAGGAGAATCCCTAGGCATTTTATACGTATATTCGAACAGGAGGGTAGCTTGAGAAAGAGTTGGTCCACTCAAGGACAAAGGAGGGAAATTTTGAATGAACTAACGGAAGTAGGCGAGATCCATTAATGAGTGTTTTGCATCGGCATTCACAGAGGGGAGGGGACACATTGATTGTGGTGTCCCAGAGGGATATGTAAAGACTTTAGAACAGGTCGTTATTGTGAGGGAGGATGTTGTTAGGTGCGTTAAAAAAGCATTAAGGTAGACAAATCTCCAGGGCCAGATGACATCTATCTGAGATTACTCAGGGAGACATGAGATGAAATCGCTGGGCCTCTAACAGAATCTTTGTTTCCTCGTTAGCCACAGGTGAGGTCCCAGAGGATTGGAGGATAGCCAATGTTTCCCCCTTGTGTATGAAGGGTTGCAAGGATAACCTGGGTAATTATAGGCCAGTGAGCTCGACGTCAGTGATAGTGAAATTGTTGGAAAAGATTCTCAGAGAAAGGATCTATGCACATTTGGAATGGAATGATCTTATTAGCGACAGACATAAATGGTTTTTGTACGAGGGATGGTCACTAATTTAATTGAGTTTTTTGAAGAGGTGACAAAAAATGATTGACAAGGTAAGAGCTGGGGACTGTTGTCTCCATGGACTTTAGTAAAGCATTGACAAGGTCCCTCCTGGCAGGCTGGTGCAAAAGATTAAATCACACGGGGTCAGGGGTGAATGAGCTGGATGAATTCAGAACTGGCTTGGCCATAGAAGACAGAAGGTAACAGTGGAAGGGTGTTTTTCCGAATGGAGGTCTGTAATTAGTGGTGTTCCGCAGGGATCGATACTGGGACCTCTGCTGTTTGTAATATATATAAATGATTTGGAAGGAAACGTAACTGGTCTAACTAAGATTGCAGGAGTTGAGGATAGTGATTGAAGATTGTCAGAGAATACAGGCCGGATATCGAAACGCTGCAAAATTGGGCGGAGAAATGGCAGATGGAATTTACCGGACAAATGCGAGGTGATGCATTTGATAGATCCAGTTCAGGTTGGGAGCTATAAAATAAATGGCAGAACCATCAGGAGCATATACGCACAGAGAGATCTGGCCGTGCAGGTCCACGAGTTTCTTAAAAGTGTCAGCAACGGTGGAAATGGTGGAAAGAAAACATACGGCATGCTTGCCTTCACGGACGGTGTATCAAGTATAAAAGTTCGCAAATTATGTTAGTTATATAGAATGTTAGGGATAGTCCACATTTGGATACTGTGTCCAATTTCTGGTCACTACACCACCAGAAGGGCGTGGGGGCTTTGGAGAGAGGACAGAAAAGGTTTACCAGGATGTTGCCTGGTATGGAGGGTATTAGCTATGAGGAGAGATTGAATCAACGGGGATTGTTCTCCCTAGAGAGACGGAGGCTGAGGGGCGACCTGATAGAGTTGATAAAAATTAGGAGGGGATATATTAGGGTGAATAAGGCTTTTTCCCAGGGCGGAAATGACAATTACAAGGGGGGCACAAGTTCAAGATGAGGGGGGGGATAGATTCAGTGGAGATGTGACGGGGGAAGTCTCTTTACGCAGAGGGTGGTGGTGGCCTGGAATGCAACTGCCAAAAGCGTGGCTGAGGCAGATACATTAGTGACCTTTAAGACTTACCTGCATAGACACATGAACAGGTGGGTATAGAAGGAGATCAGTGGTTTGTCGAGAGAGGACACCTGATCAGCGCAGGCTTGGAGGGCCGAAGGGCCTATTCCTGTGCTGTACCGATCTATGTTCTCTTTGATCTTATCGAATTGTAATAAAAATCCATCTGGTTCACTAATATTCCTTCAGGGAGGGAAATCTGCCCTCCTCACACCGTCTGGCTTATAGTGGACTCCAGGCCCACAGCACCGTGGTTGCCTCTTACCTCAGGAAGTCCTAGAAAACCACCCAGTTGTCTGTTTGGGGAGTTTCAAAAAAGGTGACTGACCGTCACTTCAAGACCAACTGGGGATAGGCAATACATGGTCACCTTGCCAGCAATGCTCATATCCCATGAATGAATTTTAAAAAATAATCAGTGACTGCATCCCTCATCAATTGTGCAGCTGTGACAAAATCTCTCCTTTGAGAAAAGGACAGCAGTGAGAATAATAGGGCCAATGATTACCGTAAAGATATGATCTATGCATCAAGAAGCAGAGGAATATCTGTCAGCATGCTTCTTTTGTTGTTCTTTCAGCTGCAAGCGCATTAAAGAACAAACCTATCTCCCAACAAAAATAAGCTGTGTCTATTATCCATGACGTTATTTTCAGTGTGAATACCTTAAACACCAATAGCTGTCAAAGCTACTTTTCCGGCCTGTTAGACAATCCTATGAGTATCGATGAGGGCTCCTCTCATGTCCCACACCTGCAAGATCCAATGTACACTTCAAAAGACAAAGGCCGAAAAAGGGAGATCAAGAGGTGTCTGGTGATGGAAGAAGTATTTTGTTCAATGGGGAGGTAGCTAAAAGTCGGACAATCATGGCACATATCAGCCCAGTGTTCCCGCTGCTTAGCGGAGTCTGTTAGGTCTGCTGCATAAAGCTTCAGAATGCCATACAGTAACATTTTTAAAGATATATACAATTCACATAAAATGAGCAGGACTCTGACAAAACAACTGAGCAACATTTGATATTTAAGGAGAGACTTAGTGAAGAATCTGACCATGCATGGAAAAAAAATGGATGATTTTAATTTAAATCCCAACACAAAGAAGGAGGAAGAAAGGGTGAAAAATCCTGAAATATTTAGTAGACAAAGTAAATCAGTAACATGATTCTGCACCAATCATTTCATCCTGGTCTTTTATACAATAATCACATAATATTATGAAAATCTTTAATAAATGTTACAAACACAACACCTTTATTTATATCGAAATTGTTACATTAAGATTCAAGTTTAGCATCTAAATGGTAACTAAATATGCCCCATTTAAAATCGATGAATTTCCTCGAAGTGATTTTTATTCTTCAATGAGACCATCAGACTTGCCTCTTTGGAATCCTGGCACAAGGAGACAATGGCTGGAATTCCCGGGTCGTTGCAAATCAGTTTTCCCGGCTGCAGGTTTGCCGGCAGCGTGGGGTGGTTGCAACGGGAAATCCCATTGACAGAATCCCACTGCCAGCAAATGGCGCGCGGTCAAGAAACACATGGCTGGCAGAACGGAGAATCCCGCCAAATGTGAACTGACACCTTTGATTTACCTTCGGTAAAAATTCTCTTAACTCTTACCCAAGTATTTGAAATGATCTTAGATTGGATTAGAGATGCACAGTCACAAACTTACATTGTCTCTGGATTAGTTTAGTTTCTTAGCGCCGCAAAGTCCTGAGGCTCGAATCTACAGCAGATTCCCAATTTTAAAAAATAAATTAATTTACGGGATGTGGGCGTCGCTGGTAAATCCAGCATTCATTGCCCAACCTTAGTTGCCCTTCAGAAGGTGGTGGTGTTGCCTTCCATTACCGCTGCAGTCCGTGAGGTTTAGGTACACCCACCGTGCTGTTAGGGAGGGAGTTTCAGGGCTTTGACCCAGCGACAGTGAAGGAGCGGCCGATATATTTCCAAGTCAGAGTGGTGAGTGACTTGGAGGGTAACCTCCAGGTGGTGGAGTTCCCAGGTATCTGCTTCTCTTGTCCATCTAGATGGTGGTGGCCATGGGTTTGGAAGGTGCTGTCTGAGGAGCCTTGGTGAGTTACTGCAGTGCATCTTGTAGATGGTACACACGGCTGCCACTGTTCATCGGTGGTGGAGGGTTTGAATGTTTGGGGAAGGGGGAGCAATCAAGCGGGGCTGCTTTGTCCTGGATGGTGTTGAGCTTCTTGAGTGTTGTTGGAACTGCACTCATCCAGGCAAGTGGAGAGTATTCCCTCACACCCCTGACTTGCGCCTTATGGATGGTGGACAGGCTTTGGGGAGACGGGAGGTGAGTTACTTCCCGTAGGATTCCCAGCCTTTGACCTGCCCTGGTAGCCACAGTATTAATGTGGATAGTCTAGTTCCGTTTCTGATTAATGGTAACCCCCAGAATGTTGATTGTGGGGGATTCAATGTAATGCCATTGAATGTCAAGGGCGATGGTTAAATCCTCTCTTATAGGAGATGGTCATTGCCTGGCACTTGTGTGGCGTGAATGTAACTTGCCACTTGTCAGCCCCGAGCCTGGATATTGTCCAGATCTTGCTGCATTTGGACACGGACTGTTCCATTATCTGAGGAGTGGCGAATGGTGCTGAACACTGTGCAGTCATCGCAAACATCCTCACTCTGACCTTATGATGGAAATGAGATTATCGATCAATCCGCTGAAGTCCGGTTGTGTCATGGAGTGAGTGGTCGCACATTTGGCAGCTCCCGCTCGAGGTGTTTTTTGTTTTGGTCCTTTCCCCGCTTACCTTGTGGATGTTTTGGAGAGAAGAGGTGCAGAGGTGGTGGAGGAAAGCTATATTCCACTGGTGAGGTCAGTGGATGGATTCGCGACCAGAGGTGGGTCCAGAAGGAATGGGCTGCAAGAGCAAGGAATTCTTTGTGTGACTCAGGGAAAGCTGGCGGAGGGTAAGAGATCGGGCCTCCCAGCCCAATGGTCGATGGATCAGTGGGTGGAATTTCTGAACGAAAAGTTCAGCCAACAGAGGAGGGAGGCTCAGGAGGATCTGGTGAAGGTGGCAGACCCGCTGAGAGCGGGGATCGACCATGTGGAGCTGAGGCTGGAGACTCAGAGTTAGGCGATCCAGAAGGTGGAGGAGGCGGTGGGGGGAGTGGGCACGAGGAGCAATTAACCTCGTTGGTGGCCGAGATTGGGATTCTGAGGAATACCCAGAAGGAGCTCAAGGAGAAAGTGGAGAATCTGGAGAACCACTCCCGGAGGCAGAATTTGAGAATAGTGGGGTTTCCAGAGGACATTGAGGGAGCGGACACAGGCTCTTTTGTGGCCAAAATGGCGGAGCAACTAATGGGGGACGGGGCCTTCGACAGGCCCCTGGATGTCAATCGGGTGCATAGGGCGTTGATGAGGAACTCACAGACGAATGAGCCACCGAGGCGATGGTGGTGAGACGGTTTTTGGATAAAGTGGTTTTGCGGAGAGCCAGCCAGACAAAATCCTGCAAACTGTCCTGGCTTGAGGCAATTCCCACCTCTTTAACCTGGGATTATCCCTCTCTCCAGTCACTCCATCTGGAACTGTAAATACTTAATTACCTGCAAAGACTCGCATTCAAAGTATCATCTTGCATCTTTGACTTTGTCTATATAGGTGGTTATGGAACCCACCTCTTCATTCACCTGAGGAAGGAGCAGTGCTCCGAAAGCTAGTGTTTGAAACAAACATGTTGGACTATAACCTGGTGTGTAAGACTTCTTACTGTGCCCACCCCAGTCCAGCGCCGGCAACTCCACATTATGAACTTATGGCCAGTTACTTACCAACCAATGAATTACAGTTTTCCTTTGTTGTCACACTTTGTTTTTTCACTCAGTATATGGTGAGCTCCTCCCGACTCCCCTCCGCTCCCCCCTCCCCTCGGCTCTCCTCTCCCTCTCCTCCGCTCCCCCTTCCCTCCCCTCCCCTCTGCTCCCCATCCCCTCTGCTCCCTCCTCCCCTCCGCTCCCCCCTCCCCTCGGCACTCCCCTCCCTCTCCTCCCCTCTGCTCCCCATCCCCTCTGCTTCCCCCTCCCTCCCCTCCGCTCCCCCCTCCCCTCCCCTCCGCTCCCCCCTCCCCGTCCGATCCCCCTCCCCTCCTCTCCGATCCCCCCTCCCCTCCCCTCCACTCCCTCCTCCCCTCCCCTCCGCTCCCCCTCCCCTCCGCTCCCCTTCCCCTCCCCTCCCCCCTTGCCCTTCCACTCCCCTCCGCTCCGCCCACTCCCAGCATTCCCCTCCACTCCGCCCAGTCTCCTCCATTTCAATCCCGCTTTGCCCATCCCCCCCACTCCCCTCCGCTCCCCCTCCACTTCCCTTCGCCCACTCCCCTCTGCCCACTCTCCCCAGCAGCTCCCCATCTCTCTCCCCTGCTCTCCTCCGCTCCCCCCGCTCCCTCTCCATATTCACCTCCACTCTGCCTACTCCCCCCCCAGCAGCTCCCCTTCTCTCCCCCCTGCTCTCCTCCGCTCCCCCCACTCCGCCTACTCCCCCCCACTCCCCCCACTCCGCCTACTCCCCCCTGCTCTCCTCCGCTCCCCCCACTCCGCCTACTCCCCCCCACTCCCCCCACTCCGCCTACTCCCCCCTGCTCTCCTCCGCTCCCCCCACTCCCCTCTGCTTCGCCCATCCCCCCCAGCACTCCACTCCATCAGCTCCCCTCCACTCCGCCCACTTCCCCAGCAGCTCCCCTCCTCTCTCCCCGCTCTCCTCCTCTCCCCTCCAGCTCCTACCACTCTCCCCCCAGCAGCTCCCCTCCTCTCTCCGCCTCTCCCCTCCAGCTCCTACCACTCTCCCCCCAGCAGCTCCCCTACTCTACCCCCCTCCCCCAGCTACCCCTTTCCTCTCTCCCCGCACAGCTCCCTCCTCCGCAGCTCCCTCCCCACCTGCAGTTCCCCTCCCCTGCTCCTCACCAGCTCCCTCTGCCCCCATTGTTTGAACTAACTCGCCAGGTCCGCCTCTCTTCCCGCTGATTCTCAGTCTGAAGCTGCTCTCCCTTCCTCCGCTCTTTTAACTCATTCTGACAGCCTCTCTCCGCACTGCAGCTCATGCAGGTAGTTAATCAGCTGTGAAGCACTTTGGGACTGCCTGAGGTGGTGACAGGTGCTACTGAAATGCAGGCTCTTTCCTTTGGCACCTGATGGGAAATTGGATCATCCTCATGCTCTGCTCTCTGACACTTTATGAATCATGTGACATTGCCTCTTCACCACGGCACTCGCCCTTCTATCACCTGTCCATGTCAGCTGCTTGAACAGAAGTCGTTATTCAGAAGTGGGTCAAAGGATACATGAGCCATCCAGTGCAGTTACTGGACTGTTCATTTCCTCAGCTAGACTTGCCGGATATTTCCCCAGACTGCTGTTCCTGTAACTTGGAGCCTTCTCTGACAGCTACACCACCCACCTGCCAGCACAGAACTCCTGTTAATCTGGGATTCTGTGATGATCGGAATACCTTGCCCCTTTAAGAGGCTTGGCATTGCCCCTTTAAGAGGCTTGGAACCCTGGGGGACTCCGCCTCTGGCTACGCCCCCTGGGAAACAGTATTTAAGATGAGACTCCATTTTGCGAGCACACTTCTCTTGGATGCTGCCATTGTTCACTGCTTATTAAAGCCTTTGATTACTGACCTAACTTTCGCGTTGTAATTGAGAGTGCCTCAGATTCCCACTGGAAATCCCCAGTGAGAATTATCCATGCAATCCCAGCAGATTCAACTGTGTGTGGAGCAAGCACCATGGGAGAAACCTGTCTTGTAGAATTCCCAGACCTTTGTATCATTTCTTTTTACTATGTAAACAGTATATAGCGGATTGATTTAGTATTATTATGCAATTAGCAAAATGCATTCACTAATTTTCGAATTGCCTGATTTAAAAAAAAACATCCCCATAAACTGAAAATTTAGATTGTTAGATATTCTTTGGTACCTGTCTGCCTGTGAGATCAGCCATCTTTGTGCGGTAGGGGGTCGACATCTGAGCTAAAGATTGCTGTTTGCCATCCACAGTGTACACGCCGTCATCAGCTGCAGCAGATGGGAAGATATTCAAAGGCAGGTACTTGTACAACAAGCAGCTGTTGAGGGTAATTTAGAATTAAATCAACTGAATGGCACGAGATTGTGTTAAACTTGAACAGGCGCTAGGTAGACCAATCACACTTAAGAGTTCTATAAATAGCTCTGGTCTCCACATTTCAAAAATGGTACAGTGGGAAAAATATTACAGCACGATAACAGAACTAGAGAAGAGGTTGAATAAACTTGCTTTGTTCTCACTGGAACGACGGAGGTTGAGGGGCGACCTGATAGAGGTCTACAAAATTATGAGGGGCATAGACAGAGTGGATAGTCAGAGGCTTTTCCCCAGGGTAGTGGGGTCAATTACTAGGGAGTATAGGTTTAAGATGCAAGGGGCAAGGTTTAGAGGAGAGGTACGAGGCATTTCTTTTACACAGAGGGTAGTGGGTGCCTGGAACTCGCTGCCGGAGGAGGTGGTGGAAGCAGGGACGATAGTGACATTTAAGGGGCATCTTGACAAATACATGAATAGGATGGGAATAGTAGTTTAGACGGTCAGCATGGTCGGCATGGGCTTGGAGGGCCGAAGGGCCTGTTCCTGTGCTGTACTTTTCTTTGTTCTTTGTTCTTAGACCAATATATCCAGTACGGAATTTAGAAAAAACTCTTATCCAGAGAGTGGTGAGAATGTGAATGGTTGAGGCAATTAGTCATGAAGTTTGATAAGATGGTGTGATCTTCACGATTGTCATCAATGATACCACACTAGAGAGTGGCTTAGCACAGCTGAGGAACGGAGATATTGCTATTAAAGTCAGGCTCACACTTCAGAAGTGAGAGACTTCCTCACCAAGTACATTCAGGAATCTTTTTAATTTGAGTGCGTATATATGTATATATATAGGAACATGTGCACTTATACATAATGAGACTCCATAACACGGGCGGCATGGTAGCACAGTGGTTAGCACTGTTGCTTCACAGCACCAGGGTCCCAGGTTTGATTCCCGGCTTGGATCACTGTCTGTGTGGAGTCTGCACGATCTCCCCGTGTCTGCGTGGGTTTCCTCCGGGTGCTCCGGTTTCCTCCCACAAGTCCCGAAAGAAAATGAAAAATGGGCTGGTTTAGCACACTGGGCTACATCGCTGGCTTTGAAAGCAGACCAAGGCAGGCCAGCAGCACGGTTCAATTCCCGTACCAGCCTCCCCGAACAGGCGCCGGAATGTGGCGACTAGGGGCTTTTCACAGTAACTTCATTTGAAGACTACTTGTGACAATAAGCGATTTTCATTTTCACGAGGAAGCTAACGAAGTACATGAGGGAAAATGGATATGTTGATAGGATGAGGTAGTAAGGTAGGGAGGCAGTGACGTAGTGCTTTCGTTGCTGGGATAATATTGCAGAGATCTTGGGGGACCACAATGGTAACCCCACCACGGCAGATGGTAGAATTTGAATTCAAATTCAATCAAAAATTTAAAACCTGGAATTAAGTGAAACCATTGTCGATTGTCATAAAAACCCATCTGCTTCACTAATACCCTTTACGGAAGGAAATCTGCCGTCCTTACCCGGTCTGGCCTACATGTGACCCCAGGTCCAACAGCAAAGAGGCTGACTCTTAACTACCCTCTGAAATGGCCGAGCGAGCCACTCAGTTCAAGGGCAATTAAGAAGAGCATCAAATGCAGAATTTGCCCATAACCTTGCAAATGCTTCCTTTTGAAGTCTTTTTCTTTTTGAAAGCTGCTATTCAATCCACTTCAGGCAGTACATTTCAGATCAAAATAACTTGTTGCATTAAAGAAATGCTCATCTCCCTTGGATTTTGAGATAATGAATTCAACTTTCTGTTCTCTCCGGTCAACAGATCTCCTGCGAATGGAAATATTGGGCTGGTCTGAATGCCCATTGTAATACATTCGCCAGGGCCGGCCCAAGGTGCCGGCAACTCGGGCAGTCGCCCGGGCACCATGTGCTAGGGGGCGCCAGAGACTCGGGTCCCGCGCATGCGCAGTTGGGCCGGTGCCAACCAGCGCATGCGCGGTTGGCCGCCCTCCCCCAGGGCGGCCCCCTCCGCCCCCCCTCCCGCCGCGCCCCCCCCCTCCGGGCCGCCCCCCCTCCGTCCTCCCCTCCGCCGCCCCCCCTCCGTCCGCCTCGGCCCCGCCCCCGCCTCGGACCCCCCCGCCTCGGCCCCCCCCTCAGCCCCCGCCCCCGCCCCCCCTCGGGCCCCCCACCCCCTCAGCCCCCCCCCCACCCCTTCAGCCCCCCCCACCCCCGCCCCCCCGCCCCCCCCTCCCTCGCCCCCCCCGCCCCCGCCCCCCCCCGCCCCTGCCCCCCCCGCCCCCCTCCCTCACCCCCCCGCCCCCCCTCCCTCGCCCCCCCCTCCCCCTCCCCCCTCCCTCCCCCCCCCCCTCCCCCCTCCCTCGCCCCCCCCTCCCCCCTCCCACGCCCCCCCCTCCCCCCCTCCTCGCCCCCCCCTCCCCCCTCCCTCGCCCCCCCCTTCCCCCTCCCTCGCCCCCCCTTCCCCCCCTCCCTCGCCCCCCCCTCCCCCCTCCCCCCCCTCCCCCCTCCCTCGCCCCCCCCTTCCCCCCTCCCTCGCCCCCCCCTTCCCCCCTCCCTCGCCCCCCCCTCCCCCCTCCCTCGCCCCCCCCCTCCCCCCTCCCTCGCCCCCCCCTCCCTCGCCCCCCCTCCCTCGCCCCCCCCTCCCCCTCCCTCGCCCCCCCTCCCCCCTCCCTCGCCCCCCTCTCCCCCCTCCCTCGCCCCCCCCCCCCCCTCCCTCGACCCCCCCCTCCCCTCCCTCGCCCCCCCCCTCCCCCGCCCCCCCTCCCCTCCCTCGCCCCCCCCTCCCCTCCCTCGCCCCCCCCTCCCCTCCCTCGCCCCCCCTCCCCTCCCTCGCCCCCCCCCCCTCCCCTCCCTCGCCCCCCCCCTCCCCTCCCTCCCCCCCCTCCCCTCCCTCGCCCCCCCTTCCCCTCCCTCGCCCCCCCCTCCCTCCCTCGCCCCCCCCTCCCCTCCTCCGCCCCCCCCTCCCCTCCCTCGCCCCCTCCCCTCCCTCGCCCCCTCCCCTCCCTCGCCCCCTCCCCTCCCTCGCCCCCTCCCCTCCCTCGCCCCCCCTTCCCCCCTCCCTCGCCCCCCCCCCCTCCCCCTCCCCCCCCCCCCCCCCTCCCTCGCCCCCCCTTCTTCCCCCCCCTCCCTCGCCCCCCCTTCCCCCTTCCCTCGCCCCCCCCTCCCCCCTGCCCTCGCCCCCCCTCCCTCGCCCCCCCCTCCCTCGGCCCCCCCTCCCTCGCCCCCCCCCTCCCCCCTCCTCTCCCCCCCCTCCCCCCTCCCTCGCCCCCCCCCCTCCCTCGCCCCCCCCTCCTCGGCCCCCCTCCCTCGCCCCCCCTCCCCCCTCCCTCGCCCCCCCTCCCCCCTCCCCTCGCCCCCCTCCTTCTCCCCCCTCCCTCGCCCCCCCTCCCCTCCCTCGCCCCCCCCCTCCCCTCCCTCGCCCCCCCCCCCTCCCCCGCCCCCCCCTCCCCTCCCTCGCCCCCCCGCCCCTCCCTCGCCCCCCCCTCCCCTCCTCGCCCCCCCCTCCCCTCCCTCTCCCCCCCTCCCCTCCCCTCGCCCCCCCCTCCCCTCCCTCGCCCCCCCCTCCCCTCCCTCGCCCCCCCCCTCCCCTCCCTCGCCCCCCCTCCCCTCCTCGCCCCCCCCCTCCCCTCCCTCGCCCCCCCTCCCCTCCCTCCCCCCCCTCCCCCTCCTCGCCCCCCCCCCCTCGCCCTCCCCCTCCTCGCCCCCCCCCCCTCCCCTCCCTCGCCCCCCCCTCCCCTCCCTCGCCCCCTCCCCTCCCTCGACCCCCCCTCCCCTCCCTCGCCCCCTCCCCTCCCTCGCCCCCTCCCCTCCCTCGCCCCCTCCCCTCCCTCGCCCCCTCCCCTCCCTCGCCCCCTCCCCTCCCTCGCCCCCTCCCCTCCCTCACCCCCTCCCCTCCCTCGCCCCCCCCTCCCTCCCTCCGCCCCCCCTCCCCTCCCGCGCCCACCCCCCCACTCCCCTCCCTCGCACCCCCCCTCCCCTCCCTCGCCCCCCCCCTCCCCTCCCTCGCCCCCCCCCTCCCCCTCCCCTCCCCCCCCCCCCCCCTCCCCTCCGCCCCCCCTCCCCTCCTCGCTCGCCCCCCCCTCCCCTCCCTCGCCCCCGCCCTCCCCTCCCTCGCCCCCCCCTCCCCTCCTCGCCCCCACCTCCCTCCTCGCCCCCCCTCCCTGCCCCTCCCCTCGCCCTCGCCCCCTCCCACTCCCCTCCGATCCCTCGCCCCCCCCTCCCCTCCCTCGCCCCCCCCCTCCCCTCCCTCAGCCCCCCCGCCCCCCCCCATCCTCGCCCCCCCCCCCCCTCCCTCGCCCCACCCGCGGCCCCCCCCCCCTCGCCCCCCCCCCCCCCTCCCCCGCCCCTCGCCCCCCGCCCCCCCCTCCCTCGCCCCACCGCCCCCCCCCTCACCTCGGCTCCCCGCACCCCCACTCCCTCGCCCCCCGCCCCCCCCCCCCCTCCTCGCCCCCCGCCCCCCCCTCCCTCGCCACCCGCCCCCCGCCCTCCCTCGCCCCCCGCCCCCCCCCTCCCTCGCACCCCCCCCCCCCCCCCTCCCTCGCCCCCCCGCCCCCCCCTGCCCTCGCCCCCCGCCCCCCCTCCCTCCGCCCCCCGCCCCCCCCCTCCCTCGCCCCCCCCGCCCCCCCCCCCCCTCCCTCGCCCCCCCCCCCACCCTCCCTCGCCCCCCCCCTCGCCCCCCCCCCCCCCCTCCCTCGCCCCCCGCCCCCCCTCCCTCGCCCCCCGCCCCCCCCCCTCGCCCCCCCCCCCCCCCCCCCCCCTCCCTCGCCCCCCGCCCCTCGGCCCCCCCCCCCGAAGGGCGCTGAAGTTCAGCTTGCCCGGGGCGCCAGCAACCCTAGGGCCGGCGCTGACATCCACGGAGACAGAAGTCCCGTCATCAGAATCCCTTTTATTAACAAAACCAACAGCAGTACAACCAGATGTGTTCAATTTGCTGCCTGTACTGGGAGTGCAGAGGATCTGACGCTTCCTGTTATATACAGAGAAAGGGGTTCCCTGATTGGGCCACTAATCAGGGAACTCGTATTCTAATTGGCCAATCTCAAAGGCCTGGACTCAGTCATTGCAGCCATCATGGCAGTAAAATAGGCTCTTACTCTTGTGGGGGCTCTGCATCAGTCTCCTATCGATCAAACATTTTTAGCGAAACCCTGCACAAGGGTCAAACTGTGAAACATTTGCTCATTTGAATGAATTGTGAAGAACTATTTCAAGAAGAGAATGTATGTTCAACAAAGGGTGTGACTGAGAAAAACGTTAAGGCTGCCGATTAAAACTGGAGGGCAGAAGGGTCGATAGGGGATTTCCGGCCTCCATTGTCAGGATGTCAACCAGGCTCATAATGAGCCAATTGATGTTAATAGACTCTAAGCTGGTTGGTGAAGTTAAAACTAAGATGCAAGCTTTCCTTTACTCAGAGAATTTGTTGACAGTTCAGTCTGTACGTCTCCTTCCAGCCCCCATCTATCTGTGATCAAAGTACTTAAACAATCCCTTTTACCTGTGTTTCTGAACAATAGAATTAACACATTATTGACAGATTCCCCTTTCCTTCTATAAACAATAAACCTTATAACAGACCCAAATAATTTCAAAACAAAGAAAATTTAAGATTATCCACCTTTCGTAAAAACCACCATAATACACGACGTCCCTCTTCTAGGACCTCCAACAATTTCTTCAAGCCAGCATTCCTTTTTGTAAAACGGTCCAAAAACCAATGACCTATCTTATCTTCGAGATCTTTCTCTCAAACATTTACTTCATGCTGGCAAAGTCAACCCTTAACTTTTTTCTCAGTCACACCCTTTGTTGAACATACATTCTCTTATTGAAATAGTTCTTCACAATTCATTCAAATGGGCAAATGTTTCGCAGTTTGACCCTTGTGCAGGATTTTGCTAAAAATGTTTGATCGGTAAAATGCCAAATCTATAATTTGAACTAGAGACAGTGTTTCTGCAGCTAAGGTGCTTTTAACTATCCTTTTGACTTTCTCTGTTTCCCAGGCTAAGGGACAACATTTTTTATTCTTTCCCACCAAGAATATGACAAACCCTGCTGCACTAGACTATCCATCCAGCAGATTGGCTTGTGAAGCATAGTTAGTTCTGGCTAGTTTTGTGTCTTCCGAGGCCAGAAACTTGAGCGAGCATTTCTCTAAATTTAATTTCTTAATGCTTTATTTGCTCTCAGAACTTCCTCAACTGTAGCATCTTTCATCATGCATCGGTTCCAAAGCATCAAAACCAGCATCAGC
This sequence comes from Scyliorhinus canicula, assembly GCF_902713615.1. Lineage (NCBI taxonomy): Eukaryota > Metazoa > Chordata > Chondrichthyes > Carcharhiniformes > Scyliorhinidae > Scyliorhinus > Scyliorhinus canicula. The sequence goes on along the minus strand of NC_052155.1, from coordinate 4,902,205 downwards.
TCTGGCCTGGGGGCCAAACCAGTTCAACTGTCCACTCAAACTTCTTAATTAGTCTATGTCTCCCTTTAATGCAGGATTCTCCTTTTGGTAGGACCTGGCCCAATTTATTGAGATTAAATTGACATTTTCCACAGAAGATTGTTGATTAAAGGTCAGTCTTGACTTATTCTGCTTAATGTCTGACTCTATAATGTGATGAATGTAGGAATTTCAGATATACTGTATTATATAGATTTGGTGCGGTAAGGGTATAAAATCTGGGTTAGTATGTGTGACTGCTGCAGTAGTATTTTTGAAAATCCTGGTTTGCAAGACAGCTAGGTTTTTGGAGCAAGAGGTACAATTAAAGCATCATAAAAGTTTGGGCTAATGGATTTTTATTTATATTAAGAGGGTTCCCTTCAGAATAGTTAATTAGAGACACTGGGTGTAATCTAACCAAAATAAAACAGAGTCCGTTCTGGGCGGGATTCTGGGGTCGTTCCGGTGCTAATGAACCCGCTATCTCACGGCATGTTGTCTTGTTTTCGTGTCTCAGCAGGGAACGTACTCCCCCCCCCCCCCCCCCCCCCCCATGGCTGCATTTAGTGTCATTCCCTGCATTGAGAAGCTTCGATGAGCGGACCTCCTCAGTGCAGGAAGAGATCAGAGCCCATTTAAAAATGAACCCCCCCTCTCCCCACATCACCTTTGTATCGTGATAATATAAACAATATATACAACATATTATTACCAATTGACACCAATCATCCCAAAGCCTGAGGTTGCCCATCACCTTCCCCACCCAACCGAAATATGGGAAAAAGATTTGGGGTGGGCAGGAAGGCAGTGGGAAGGCCGCTCAATTTATTTTATGATATTCTCCGCCTTCAAATGCGTCAGCAGGAGCTGTAAATCCGGCTCAAGGAGATAACCGCGCAAGTCACCAACCGTTTGCCAAAAAAGATTTTAGGGAGGGTCTCAAAGGCGGGAGGGAGGTGGAGGGCTTTACGGGGGAAATCCCAGAACTCGGGGCCCAGGTAGCTGAAGACTAATGTTGGTGTGATTAAAATTGGGGAATGCCCAGGAGCCCAGAATAGGAGGGGCATGGTTGTCTCGTTGTGGAGCTCAAAGAGATTACAGAGGTCGGGAGGGAGCGAGGCATGGAGAGATTTAAGAACAAGGATGAGAATTGAAAATTGAAGCATTGTCAGACTGGAACCCAAGGCAGGTTGCCAGCACATGGGAATTCTGACTTTTATTTACTTGGGCAGAATGGAAGGGATGTGAAAGGTCGCTCATGTACCTCTGTGCTCCTGAATCAATGAATAGGTTTCATAGGAGCTGGCATGTCAGTCCCAATTGTGCCCTGTTCTTGACATCTTTAACTCTGAAATCTACAGAAATGTTCTATCTGTGTTTTACTTACTTTTTCCCTACTTGTTCAGGATTAGCAGCGTACGTGCAGGGATCGGTCACCTGTAACTGCAGAATCGGAGCTTCATAATAATCACTGGGCAGCAGGATCATATAATCCTAATGTAAAAATTCAAAAATACATTGATGGGTTAGACAATCATCTCAAAGACTGGATCTGATGAGAAAGTTTACTTTCATCTCGAAGGATGTTCAATCCGGTCCGAAAGCTAAGATAGGAATTTTTTAGCATGCCATGATACAATATATACTGTTCTCACCAAGAAAACTCCTTCGGCCTCAATGTTGACAGTCCAAGTCCCAGGTGTGAGCGGGAAAGGGTCACCATAGTTGCTTCTCGCAACAGTAACAAAAGATGGCCTCTTACTGCGAGGAAAGATAATTTCTTTTGACTGGGACAACACTAGGAACAAGATGGAAAGTTTGGATCATTCACAAATTTTGGACTATCCACTGTTGCAGAGAGAGATACAGAATTCAAGGCAAGGTATTTCAGCTGTAGTGCAGCGTCCAGAATTGGGTGCAGTACTTAGCTGGGGCCTAACCAGTGATTTATAAAGGTTTGTATAAGTTTCGGTCAGTCAGTGCAGGACTCCCCTCTGGCTGTCCCCCTCTCTAACAGGTATACCGTTTTGGATACTGTTGGGGAGGTAGCCTATCAGGGGAAAACAACAGCAGCCTGAATAATGGCACCACGACTGGTTCTGTTACTCAGCAGGGGAGGGTAAAGTGCTGGGGAGCAATAGTTATGGGGGACTCGATAGTAAGGGGCATAGATGAGGACTCCAGGATGGTGTGTTGCCTCCATGGTGCCAGGGTCAAGGATGTCTCTGAACGTACACAGGACCTCCTGAAGGGGGGAGGGTGAACAGCCAGAGGTTGTAGTACACATAGGTACTAACGACATAGGGAGGAAGAGTGATGAGGTCCTGCAGAAGGAGTTCAGGGAGTTAGGCAGTAAACTAGAAAGCAGGACCTCTAGGATTGTAATCCTGGGATTACTCCCTGTGCCAAGTGCCAGTGAGGCTAGAAATAGGAAGATAGAGCAGCTAAATATGTGGCTAAACTGGTGGTGTAGGAGGGAGGATTTCAGATTTCTGGACCACTGAGATCTCTTCCGGGGCAGGTGGGACCTGTACAAGAAGGACGGGCTGCATCTAAACTGGAGGGGCACCAATATCCTGGCTGGGAGGTTTGCTAGAATCACTCGAGAGGATTTAAACTAGTCTGGCAGGGGGGTGGGAGCCAGAGCGTTAGCTGAGAAAGTGTAATAACTGAAGGGGAAATAGAGGACAAAAATAAACGTAGTGGTTTCAAGTGTATTTGTTTCAACGCCACAAGTATAGAAGGTCAGGCAGATGAACTTAGAGCACTTATTAGTACTTGGAATTACGATGTTGTGCACTTAATATGGTTAAAGGAAGGGCAGGATTGGCAGCTGAATGTTGGAGGATACAGATGCTTCAGGAGAGATAGAGGGGGATGTAAAAGAGGTGGGGGAGTAGCATTACTGGTTAAGGAGAATATTATAGCCGTACTGCAGGAAGGACAGCTCTGAGGGCCCATACAATGAGGCAATCTGGTTAGAGCTCAGGAACAGGAAGGGGGTAATCACAGTGTTGGGGGTTAATTACAGGCCCCAGAACTGCCAGCGAGAGATAGAGGAGGAGATAGGTAGAGAGATTTTGGATAGGTGCAAAAATAACAGGATTGTTGTGGTAGGGTATTTTAATTTCCCTTATATTGTTTGGACTCACTTATATTATATGAACTTCCCCTATATTGACTGGGACTCAGTTAGTGCAAGGGGTTTGGCTGGGGCAGAGTTTGTAAAGTGTATCCAGGAAGCCTTCTTGATGCAATATGTAGATAGTCCAACTCGGGAAGGGGCAGTATTGGACCTGGTATTGGGGAATGAGCCCGGACAGGTGGTTGAGATTTCAGTAGGGGAACATTTTGGGAGTGGTGACCACACTTCCGGAAGTTTTGGGATACTTTTGGACAGGGATGAGGGTAACCCTTGTGTTAAGGTGCTAAACTGGGGAAAGGCAAATTATGATAACATTAGACAGGAATTGAAGAATTTGGATTGTGTGCGGCTGTTGGATAGGAAATCAACATCGGACATGTGGGAGTCTTTCAAGCGACTGTTGATTAGGATTCAGGAAAGTCACGTTCCTGAGAAAAAGAAGGATAAGTATGGGAAGTTTAGGAATCTTTGGATAACGAGGGATATTTTTAACCTCGTCAAAAAGAAAAAGGAGACTTTTGTACGGTCTAGAAGGGTGGGGACAGTCGAAACCCTTGAGCAGTATAAAGAAAGTAGGAAGGTACTGAAGTGGGAAATTAGGAGGGCTAGGAGGGGGTCATGAAAAATCCTTGGCAAGTAGGATTAAGGTGAATCTCAAAGCTTTTTATTCATATGTAAAAAGCAAGAGGGTGGTTGGACCACTAAAGGACAGTGGGGGGAATCTATGTGTTGAATCAGAGGAAATGGCCGAGGTACTAAATGAGTACTTTGCATCAGTGTTCATCAAAGAAAGGGACTTTGTGCAATATGATTCTGGAGTAGGGCGTGTGGACAGTCTGGATCATGTTAGCATCGAAAAGGAGGAGGTATTGAGTCTTTTAAAATATATTAAGGTAGATAAGTCTCCTGGGCTGGATGAGATTTACCCCAGGATACTGAGGGAGGGAATTGCTGGGGCCTTGACTGACATCTTTATATCCTCATTGGTTACAGGTGAGATCCCAGAGGACTGGAGAATAGCTAATGTGGTACCGCTTTTAAGAAAGGTAGGAGGGATAATCCTGGAAACAATATGCCGGTGTGCCTCACGTCGGTTGTAGGTAAATTATTGGAGAAAATTCTCAGGGACAAGATTTAATCCCATTTGGAAACAAATTGACTCATAGCGATAGACAGCATGGTTTTGTGAAGGGGAGGTCGTGCCTCACTGACTTGATTGAGTTTTTAAGGAGGTGACAAAGATGATTGATGAGGGGAAGGTGGTGGATGTTGTTTACATGGACTTCAGTCAAGCCTTTGACAAGGTGCCTCATGGCAAACTGGCACAAAAGGTGAAGTCACCCGGGAGCAGAGGTGAGGTGTTAAGATGGATACAGAACTGGCTCGGTCACAGAAGGCAAATGGTAGCTGTAGAAGATTGTTTTTCTGAATGGAAGGTTGTGACTCGTGGTGTTCCACAGGGATCTGTGCTGGGGCCTCAGTTGTTTGTGGTTACATAAACAAATTGGAGGAAAATGTGGCCGGTCTGATTAGTAAATTCGCGGGTGACACCAAGGTTGGTGGAGTGGCAGATAGTGTTGAGGATTGTCAGAAGATACAGCAGAACATAGATAGGTTGGAGACTTGGGCAGAGAAATGGCAAATGGAGTTTAATCCAGACAAATATGAGGTGATGCTTTTTGGTAGGTCTAACATAGAGGGGAAATATACCGTAAATGGCAAAACTCTTAGAAATATAGAAAGTCAGAGAGATATGGGTATGCATGTCCTTAGATCTTTGAAGGTGGCAACACAAGTGGACAAGGTAGTCAAGTAAGCAGACGGAATGCTTGCCTTCATTGGATGGGGTATCGAGTATAAAAACTGGCAAGTTTTGCACAGTTGTATAGAACCTTGGTAAGGCCGCACTTGGAATATTGCGCACAATTCTGGTCGCCACACTTCCAGAAGGATGTGGAGACTTCGGAGAGGGTTCAGAGGAGGTTTACCAGGATGTTGCCTGGTCTGGAGGGTATTAGCTATGTGGAGTGGCTGAATATACTCAGACTGTTTTCATTAGAAAGACGGAGGTTGAGGGGTGACCTGACAGAGGTCCACAAGGTTATGAGGGGCTTGGATAGGGCGGATGGGCAGGCACTCTTTCCCAATGTGGAGGGATCAGTCACCAGGGGGCACAGGTTTAAGGTCCGTGGGGCAAAGTTTAGAGGGGACGTGCGAGGCAGGTTTTTTTATGCAGAGGGTGGTGAGCCTGGAACACCTTGTCAGAAGAGGTTGTGGAAGCAGATACATTAACGGCGTTCAAAAGGCATCTTGACAAACACATGGATAGGATGGGTATAGAGGGATATGGCACAAGGAGGTGCTGAGGGTTTTGGCAAAGGTTGGTATCATGACCAGTACATGCTTGGAGGGCCGAAGGACTTGTTCCTGTGCTGTATTGTTCTTTGTTCTTGCAACTGTATCCCATGGGCCGGATTTTATCAACCCAATGTTTGCCATGTGAGGTAGGAGAAATGGAAGTAGGGGAACTTTAATTTTAAGTTTTCCAACCAATTCTCGCCGGCTGCCCTTTTCATCGGCATGGGTCACATGGCGGGTGGCATCCCGACGCTCAAAGTGACATTGGTACAACATTTTAATGCTTTCCCTAAATTATTGTGAATTTCCCAGAGATTGAGACCTTCCACAAAGTTGGGAGGTTTGTGAAAGCTGTATGAAATGCATCAGGTCAGTCAGTTCATGAACTTTGGGTGAAACCTGTTGTGCAATTGGGAACATTTTGACTGGTAAGTTTAAAGCTCGTGCCAATTTCAAATGTCAGAATGTAATGGTTCATGACGGTTTAAGCATGGTTTTAATTCAGCGATTGATCATAGAGTTCTATCCTTAAAAGGTTAAGTTAGCTAACATTGGGTAAGTGGGTGAAATTGCTTTCATGCATTCAACAGTATTGGGAATCTGATTTAATCTGGACACTGTGCTTTGATTTTCACAAGGTCCAGACATCTGATCAACCTTTGAAATAAATTGAATAGATGCCAGACATTTTTTGCATTTCAATTCCACCTTGGTGAAATTTTGAAAAGAAAAAGGAATAGATGGTTAGCCATTTAGTTAGACAACTTCAAAGACTCTATTGTACCGAGGTCTGTAGGATTTGTTTAATTAGTTGCCCCATTATGAATTCATGGCTGAGTTCCAAACCCTAAATCCACTTTATCGCATTAACTCAGCTGGGGTTTTTGAAACAACTGGGGAGCGTGCTGTATTCTTTGCTCGATTACAGGAGCAAATGTTTTGCAGGCCTTATAAGGAGCCCTTTGTTTATTTTGCCTGATTAATGCGCATTTCAGAGGAGATTGTGGGCACGATTCTCCGATCGCGGGACAGTGTCCGCGCCGTCGTGAACGCCGTCGAGTTTCACGACGGTGCGAAATGGGCGCGGGCACTAGCAATTCTGTCTCCCACAGGGAGGCCAGCACGGCACTGGAGTGGTTCACGCCGCTCCAGCTTCACTTCCTGGCGCGCACTGGGGGCAGCACCAAACCGCACATGCGCAGAGGCTTTACGGAACGCGCCGTCCCCGACGCAACATGGCGCGGGGGTTCTGGGGCCGGACACGCAACAAAGTAGGCTGGGGGGGGGGCAGAGGCCGGCCCACCGATTGGTGGGCCAGACCCCATCGGAGGCCCCCCCCCCATGGACGGAGCCCCCCTCCTCCACCCCCCCCCCCCCCCCCCACAAGTCTCCCCTTTGCACAGAGTTCCTGCCGGCAGCGACCAGCGGGAGTCTGCTTTTTCTCTTTTTCTGGGCGGCCGCTCGGCCCATCTGGGCTGGGGAATCGGCGGCCCGGCCTCGTACAGCGACCTGCGACCGGCGGCAATGGCGCCCACTGTCCGCACCTTGGAGAATCACGCGCCAGCGTTGGGGTGCGGTTGCGCCGATTCTCCTGCCCGGCGCGGGGCTGGAAGAATCGCGCCCACTGTTTTTCAAGGTGAAATTCAAAGGCATATTTGTTTGACAGTTTTATGAGTTTCTAAGAGGGGCAATATTTTTCAACTGGAGTTTGAATAGATGATTTTTTTAAATGTCATGAGCATTTCAAAGATTTCCCTGTGTTATTATAGGGCTCCTGGGTTCTGTCCATAGTGGATACTGGGGGAAGAGGAATAGAGTGGCAGGGGGGGGTCAGGGGGAGGCATGGAAGGATACCTAAGTAAGGGATGAAGGCCTAGGAGCCTAACAGTTATTCATAGAACTGGGCCGATGTCCAAATGAACTGAGGTTCCTCCTCTAACTTGCCAGTTATGACATTCGCCTGCCTCTGTCCCCACGATGGTCTGCATCAGAAGGTGGCAGCTCCAACTCCAATCTACCCGTGACTCTCCCAACTCTTAATAGCATTTACATTGGTGTTCAATCAGACCTTGTGATTCCCGAGTCAATGATGAAAACTCAATTAACAAAGGCAAGAATCCCACATGCTTTATCAACAGCTTTATCAACTTGCCGTACCATCTTTAAAGATGTATATATGTGAACCCCCAGGGCCCTCTGCCCCTGAACCCCCTTTTTAAGAAGAATCATAGAATCACTACAGTGCAGAAGGAGGCCTTTTGGCCCATCTAGTCCATACCAACCCTCTGAAAGAGGATACTGCCTTGGGGGTGGGGAGGTAATTATATTCTTTTTATCTTTCTGTTGACGACATCTTTGTCAATCTCCACCAACTGCTGCCCCCCCCCGCTCCACGCCACCCCCCTCCCCCGACAACAGTATATATCTGACCCTACTTCCAGGTTTCTCTATCTTTGATAAAGAGTCATCCAGGCTCAAAATGTTCGCTCCCTTCTCTGTGTACAGATGCAGTCAGACCTGCTGTGATTGCCCAGTATTTTCTGTCTTTGTTTCAGATTACAGCATCCATAGTAATTTTGCTTTTAGCAATCCAGAGGCCGGGACTAACCAGAGGGCACAATCTCAGACTGAAGGGACAATCCTTTAAAACCGAGATGAGGAGGAATTTCTCCAGCCAGAGGGTGGTGAATCTGTGGAACTCTTTGCCGCAGAAGGCTGTGGAGGCCAAATCACTGAGTGTCTTCAAGACAGAGATAGATAGGTTCTTGATTAATAAGGGGATCGGGGTTATAGAGGGTCGGCAGGAGAATGGGGATGAGAAAAATATCAGCCATGATTGAATGGCGGAGCAGACTTGATGGGCCGAGTGGCCTAATTCTGCTCCTAAGTCTGATGGTCTTAATTCAGAGATATGAGTTTAAATCTCACTGTGGTTATTTGGGAAATTTTAATTCAATTAATTGAATAAAAATGTACATTAAAATATAGTTTCAGGGTGCCCGAGAAAACATCGGACTGTGATAAAATGCTGTCAGGTTTACTGACGTCCTTTAAGGAAGGAAATCTGCTATAATTACCTGGTTATGCAATTAGGAATGGTAATAATTGCGGTTCTTGTCAGTGATATCCCATTAATTAATTTAAAAAAAAACTTTTTTAAAAGAGTAAAAAATGTTAGCCCACATATTTTAATCCATTGTATTGAGACATGACAACAAACAACCAATAATTTAAACTTCTGACCCAGCCAATTAGAAAACAGGAATTAGAATGTTAGATAATTCTGCAGAGTTTACATTGGTTTTCCCACAGGATTGCATGTTGCAACATAGTGAGTTCCATAAAAAGTTTAGGCAGCAGTTCCTGTCGGCAAACATCGTTGTAAATTTTGCTGCGATACTGCTCTCGAGGAAATTCCGGACCAGTCAGTTTGTTAGCTAACGGTGGAAGGCACGTGTACAGTTAATGGTCAAACACAACTGCAGCACCTCGAAGACACAGGCTGACGTCACCATGGTTTATTATGTTACACAGGTTGCCAACCTTCTGGATAGTCCTGGAGTCTCCAAGAGTAAGTAAAAGGGTATACCGCCACGCCGTTTAGACTGTGAAGTGAGACCAGGTGAAGTGGAGCGCCAAAGCGACCACGGCAGAGAGGCTGAGGCCGAGGGAGAGCTTCAATCACTTCAAGGAAAGCTCTATGGGCACCTTTTGTCTTTAGTTACAAAAATATTGGAGATGGGAGAAAAAAAAACTTAACCAGCCAAGAATCACCCAATCCAAGCAATGGTGAGCGTGTCCACTTCCCAGTTGGCATTGGTGCACCATGTGGATGGTGCGCTGGGCAACCCATAGCAGGAGCATGGGGAGTGGACGGGGTAGTCGAAAGCGGGATGTTGTGTAAAAAACCCTCCAGGAATACAGAATTGGCAACCCTATATGTTACCCATGCAAATGCAGCACTGGCTGTATTTGGCAAAATCCAAAAGGATTTAAAAAATAATTTTATTATGAAATGAAAATCGCTTATTGTCACGAGTAGGCTTCAATGAAGTTACTGTGAAAAGCCCCTAGTCGCCACATTCCTGCGCCTGTCCGGGGAGGCTGGTACGGGAATTGAACCGTGCTGCTGGCCTGCTTGGTCTGCTTTAAAAGCCAGCGATTTAGCTGAGTGAGCTAAACCAGCCCCTATTACTTACCATAAAAGGGCAATGAGTTCAGGCTGGTTAAGTTTTTGGACCATCTAGACTGCTCAGCCTTACCTGTGCTTGGTTGTGCTCGATAAACTGCTACACGGCCGTACACCGTAGTGAATCCGGGGTTAATATATCTGAAGGCGATGCGAAACATATTGAGGTTTCTATTCTCCACATGCACTGTTACCCTCACGTTATTCTGTAAAAGTGAAGTTAATTAACACATGACTGGTAGGGTGATCTGGAAGCAGAGTTAACAGCAGTGCGAGGGAGCACATGCAGAATGAAGGCCAGCCAGTTGGAGGGAGATCCTTCAAAGTCAAAGGGAATCACCTCATACAGATAAATAAGGGTAGTAAGTTCGTATGTTAAGATTTCGCAAAGATGGTGGACAAACTAGGTGCAGAAAAGAAAGCCACTTACAGTTACAGCAAGAATCAACATTTACTTCCTCAGTGATTGAGATCCTTCCTCTAACAGGCTTTGGGGTACGGTTCTTGTACCGGAAGATTATGCGAAACAGATTAGGAGAAGTCACAGGGATAGACATGACCACCTCTGGCTGGGAAGAAAAAAGCAGTCAAAGGAGCATAAAGGAAAACCCAAACTCCACCACAGCAGAAGAATCACACTAAGTAGCACTTGCACGCCATAAAGCAAGCAATGGTGTTGTCTGCATTGGTAAACCCAAACTGTAGCAAGTTAGTAGCAGAGATGTTTGGAATAAAAAAGACACATAGCAAGCTTAATTCAATGCCTAAATTATAATATTACATAAGATTACTCCCCTTTAATAACAAGATAATTTACAACTTTAAATTACCGAGCTCTTTATAGTGTGAAAAGTTGAATTCTCATTATGTACCTGCAAAGATACCTTACTTATAATGGTTATAGCTATCGCTTCTCGGCCTTTTGGCTAAGGTGAATGAGAGGTCAGGTGTCATGCCTGGATCTGGTATATCTCTCTCTTGTGGGGACCATGAATTGGATTCAATTTGAATTGGTTTTTGGAGAAGGCAAGGAGGTGGATTAGGGGTTTGCCCCTGTCCACACTCTTGAGCTCTGGCTTTGTAACTCTGATAAAGTAATAATTAAAAAAAAATAATGGTTGTAGCTATATTCCCAGTCAGACTCCACAAGAATATCTTTTACAACATATCTCAAAGAGTTTGTGCTGGTACTTAACTCCATGGTGGGGTGTTGTCAGGACGCACCTCTGCACACGTGGGTATTGGAAATTTAAAACACTCTCCCCCAAAAAGCAGTTGCGGCGAGGGATCAATTGTCAAATTTAGAAACCAAGATTGAGATATTTGTTAGTTAAGGGTGTTAAAAGTCATGGATCGAAGGTGGGTAGATGGAGTGAAGATACAGATGAACCATGAGCTATATAATGAAACAAGCTACAGGCACTGAGTGACCTTCTCCTGGCCCTCAGTCCCAATGTTTGCCCATCTTATTTTCGGAGGACAAGCCATGAAAACCTTGGGAAAATGGCATTTCGGACTTGGGAGAACTCCCATGGAAATCCACCCTGAACATATCTGCTTGGAGAGTAACTCCAGGAATAATTTCCTTAGTGACAACTTAAAACTAGGACACTAACTTGAATTGGAAAAGCACTTTTCTGAAGAAAAACAAACTGGAAGTTGCATAGGAACAAAAGAAACAGGAGTAGACCATTTGCCCCCCCAACCTCAAGCCTGCACTTTCAATCCATAAAATCACGGCTGGTCTGATCTTGGCCTCCAATACATTTTCCTGTTGTTCCTTATACCTCGTTCAAAAATCTATCTCGGCTTTGAATATATCCACTAACTCGGCCTCCACAGCTCTCTGGGATAGAGAATTTCAAAGGTTTGTGAACGTAAGAAATTTCCTTTCATTTCTGTCTTAAATGGGCAGCTCCGTATTCTGAAACAATGTCTCAGATCTAGATTCCGCCATGTGGGGAGACATTTTCTCAGCATTTAATCTGCCAATCTCCCTCAGGCTCAATATAATCACCTCTCATGCTATTAGCACAGTGGTTAGCACAATTGTTTCACGGTTCCAGGGTTCGATTCTCACTGTCAGTGTGGAGTCTGCATCTTCTCCCCGTGTCTGCGTGGGTTTCCTCCGGGTGCTCCGGTTTCCTCCCACAGTCCAAAGATACATAGTCAATACATAGAACATACAATGCAGAAAGAGGCCATTCGGCCCATCGAGTCTACACCGACCCACTTAAGCCCTCACCTCCACCCTATCCGAATAACCAATAACCCCTCCTAACCTTTTGAGACACTAAGGGCAATTTATCATGGCCAATCCACCTAACCAGCACGTCTTTGGGCTGTAGGAGGAAACCGGAGCACCCGGAGGAACCCCACGCAGACACGGGGAGAACGTGCAGACTCCGACAGTGACCCAGCGGGGAATCGAACCTCGGACCCTGGCGCTGTGAAGCCACAGTGCTAGCCACGTTTTACATAAGAACATAAGAACTAGGAGCAGGAGTGGGCCATCTGGCCCCCCGAGCCTGCTCCGCCATTCAATGAGATCATGGTTGATCTTTTGTGGACTCAGATCCACTTTCCGGCCCGAACTCCATAACCCTTAATCCCTTTATTCTTCAAAAAACTATCTATCTTTATCTTAAAAACATTTAATGAAGGAGCCTCAACTGCTTCACTGGGCAAGGGATTCCATAGATTCACAACCCTTTGGGTGAAGAAGTTCCTCCTAAACTCAGTCCTAAATCTTATTTTGAGGCTACGCCCCCCAGTTCTGCTTTCACCCTCCAATGGAAACAATCTTCCCGCATCTATCCTATCAATTCCCTTCATAATTTGATATGTTTCCATAAGATCCCCCCTCATCATTCTAAATTCCAAAGAGAGGAGTCCCAGTCTACTCAACCTCTCCTCATAAACCAACCCCTTCAGCTCTGGGATTAACCTAGTGAATCTCCTCTGCACACCCTCCAGTGCCAGTACATCCTTTCTCAAGTAAGGAGACCAAAACTGAACACAATACTCCAGGTGTGGCCTCACTAACACCTTATACAATTGCAGCATAACCTCCCTAGTCTTAAACTCCATTCCTCTAGCAATGAAGGACAAAATTCCATTTGCCTTCTTAATCACCTGTTGCACCTGTAAACCAACTTTTTGCGACTCATGCACTAGCACACCCAGGTCTCTCTGCACAGCAGCATGTTTTAATATTTATCATTTAAATAATAATCCCGTTTGCTGTTATTCCTACCAAAATGGATAACCTCACATTTGTCAACATTGTACTCCATCTGGATTGGCCATGATAAATTGCCCCTTAGTGTCCAAAAAGGTAACGTGGGGTTACTGGGTTACGGGGATAATATGGTGGCACGGGCTTAAGTAGGGAAGAGCATGTGCAGACTCAATGGGCCGAATGGCCTCCTTCTGCACTGTAATTCAAAAATTCTATGATAAACTCTAGCGAGTATGGTCCACCTGCTTAATCTTTTTTCATAAGTCAACTCTTTCATCTCAGAAATCAATCTCGTGACTTCTTTGAACTGCCTCCAATGCAAGTACATCCTTCCTAAATTCCTTCCTTTTCATTCATTTCATTTCAAAAACTCAGAGCTCTAGTGTGGTCTCACCAACAGCCTGTGCAGTTGTTGCAAGACTTCACTACTTTCCATGCTCCTTGCAAGAAAGGTCAACAGAAAGAGTCCAAACCATCCACAATTTTCTTAGGGTGGGCAAAGCCCAGAGGGGCCTACTCATCCTCTCCCCAATTGCCGTCTAAAAGTGGCCAATCCCACCCTGCCTCAACTTTGAGGCTGGCGGGAGTAATGGTGGGGGGGGGGGGGTGCCTGGTGGATCACGGATCACCCTGCTCGTGTCTCTGGCAGGGAAAGAGGGGCGCCGCCCTCGAGGATACCCCAACCCATATAAGATGTGGTTCCCCTCAAGTGCCGCTCCCCACAAGTGCTCACTCCCTCCCACCCTGGCACATCAAGACCTCTACCCTTCTTCTACCTGCTAACCACCACCAACATTCCCCCACCCCCCAACAGGGCCTCCCCTCCCCTCTCTGAGACCACCTGGCCCTGGACATCGGGCTTCAGAATCTGGCAGCTCCAGTCCTGGCCATTGCTGTCACCAGCGTTGCTGGGATGACACAGCTGCCAGCCAATCAGGTTGGCCAGCATTTCTCTGAAGCAGGGCTTCTTCCTGAGTGAGGGGTGAAATCCTGGCTGCGGCAAATTAACACTCCTCGCAGCGTCAGCTCCGGGGCTGCTGCAATCAACCTGCATGCATTCCCTACCGGCTGGAAATAACACTGTCCAAACAATCCTGGTCTGTATAAACTTCAAAAACAAACTGCCTGGAGAAGAGTGGACAATATCTCCGCTTACCTGACATTAAAGAGCAACTAATGCACTTTATGATCCCAAACAGGGTAAATGTATGGGGAGTCACATTGTGATCAGACGTATAATTGTCAATTATGGGATGTCATTATTTTGCAGATCTGCGCGACTGTATGACTGGGCCGGTTATATTCCTAAAAAATTGAATTTTGCTGCTGTGATAGAAATAAAACCCAATAATCTTACCATCAAGCACATCCTAGGCAGGATCTTTAAAACATATCTCTAAACTCCCTCCCATTTCGAACATTTTTAGTACATAGTTTTACTTAGTCTCATTGTCATCTAACTATTGCAAGATGCTTTATCAATTAAAGGAACATATGCTCACAATAAATGTTTTCAAACCGAATGTTCTTTAATCCCTTTAAAACGGTTAAAACTGTCTGCACTGTGCAAATTTAGACTGTGTAAAATTGATCCTGAAGCTCTTTCCAGCAGACCTGAGGGGGTTAGACCCATTTCACCAGAATCTTTGATCACACTACTTGCACTGTTGACATTTGCGCATAGCCTCTCCAGCTGAAGTGCGGGAACTCCTGTGGATCAAATCCGAACCGAACTGCCCTTCCATTGGGCGAGGGTGCCGTCTTCAATCTCATACTTTAAATGGTGAAGATCTGCAAAATAGTGGTTGCTCCGTGGCCTCCAAATACAGGTTAGATACTTTAATCTCAGTGCAAAATATCATTGTGCAAAAGTTATAATTATTCAGATAGTATTTCGTTCATGAAGAACATGCATTTATCATAAGATCAGGATTTCTTAAAATAAAGGTAAGTCCGCCATCGGCTGCTTTTCCCTTTGAGGGGGAGTGCGACTGGTGGTGTTTAATCCGAGGATCACCAAATCTCAGACGAGGGCAAGGTTGAGAAGGCGGGACTTTCATGAATAACCTCAGCCTGTGCAGGTATTGAACACCTCGCTGTTGGCCTCTCTCTGCATCATGAACCAGCTGTCCAGCCAACTGAGCTAAACCAGCCCCAGTACTTTACAACTAAATGAAGTGTGGTCACGGTTTGTCATATAGAAAATGCAGATATCAATGTATACAGCAAGATCTCACAGACAGCAATGCGTGGATAGTGGCCCAATTAACGGAATAAATATTAGCCAGAGACTAGAGAACTCTCTGCTCTTTTTTCAATAATTCCTGGGATGCTTGAATGGCCATCTGAGAGGGGAGATGGTCCCTCTACAATAATAAAATCCTGTTTTTTTTCCCCTTTGCTTCTTGTTTAAAATGCACATCAAGAAAAACTGTAATGTTTAGACATTAATAAAACCACCACTTAAGAGTGGTTGTTAATGCCTTTTTTCTGGTGAAACTTCTAAAACATCAAACTTAAATTAATTGGACCGTTTTCCGCAATTGTAGCTACTTAGGCATTTCCACCACTTGTGATCAAAGTTAATCAGCATCCTCCTTAAACCACTTATTCTTACCACCTGCACGACACTTAAGAACTTTGGAACAGGAGGAGGTCATTTCGTCTCTCAAGCCTTTCAGCTACTCAGTTTGATTGTGGTTGATCTATGTCTCAACTCTATATACCTGTCTTTGTTCCAAATTCCTTGAACCTGATTGATCTCCCCTTAGGGCTCACGGAGTACGAGCTCCCCGCTGAGGGATGGAGGCCCAACAATGGGCTCTTTAATTCCCCAGGATAAAAGCAGGCCCAAGCAGGAGCGGCATCTCAGGTTGGTCCTGGCTGGGACTTGGGCTGTTGTTTAGTTGCTGTATTCCTGAGCTGTGAGTAGGAAATAAACTACTTTTGACCCACCTTTTTTGGACTTCTCACCGACTACAATATTGGCGATGAGGATAAAATGGAACTACCGACGACGCTGCTGGCCACTCAGACTACAGCTGCTTATCAATGCAAAGGAGCAAGGCTTCCACTGTGCCAAAAATGCCGCTCATCAGCAGAGTTGACGCGTTTGATGCAGTTGTGGAAGGCAGGTGGAGCAAATGCTCTATTTCATCGTGGCAAACGCTATTACTGGAGATCGCCTGAAGGTGATTCTTTTGACCACCTGTGGGGCCCCCACTTTCAGTGTCATTGAGAGCCTACCCTACCCTGCAACACCAGACTCAAAGACATTTGAGGAATTGGCGGCATTCTCGACAAACCACTACGGCCTCAAGCCGTCGGTCATTGTCCAAAGATACCGTTTGAATTCGGCTGGGAGAACCCCGGGGGTTCTCTGTGACTGAGTTTCTGACAGGATTACACAAGCTAGTGGAATTGTGACTCCGGGTCATCCCTACCCGAGATGTTACAAGACCGCCTTGTAAGTGGCGTAAACAACATGGAGAGATTCCTGCTCTCTGGGCCCGATCTAACTACCCCAACGGTTAGCACTGGGACTCCACAAAAGGGGGCAAGGTGTACTGGTCCTGGGGGGAGGGGGGGGGGTGGCATGTTCCCCACTTGAGGCCTCGAAATGAAAGAGTCCCATTAGATAGCGGGGTCTTTCTTCACACTGCCAGAGGCAGGAAACATCTGGCTAAACACGTTTCATTTCCGTTAAATGGCACCCTCTGTCTCACTGATCGTATTTGCTTTCTAAATGGTCCAACTTTCTATTTGCTGATATTTATGTAATAAATCTCTTCCCCGGGATTAAAAAAAAACGGTCTTGTTTTTCCTGGCACATGTGATCAAAGATTCCTCCTTGATTTCTCTGCTCACTTGCACAGAGTGTATCACTATTGGCCACAGGTGTTCTAAACACAGGAGAGTTTCTTTACTGATGCAACAGTTTAATTAGTCTTTCAGCTACAATATTAAAATAGCAATTTTATTTCAATGCTCAGAGGTGAGATGTTTTTGAGTAAACACAGCTGTTTCTGTCTGCGATAAAGCAAGCAATTAAGATGAATTTGGGAAGCTGATGATTAGTGTACCATTGGTTAGGTAAGGTGGAGAACCAGCTTTGTGCACTGGGAAAATACCCTGTTGAAGCTTTAGTTTGAAGGCTCTGTTGTATTCTTTGTAAAACTCTTCCTTACTTCTATCAGCAATGGGATGTAATAACAAAGTGAAGGTGGACAATCCTGTTAAGAAAACTATGCTTATCTTGTTGAGAGCAGAGGTCAGGAATGTGAACTCCCGGTGGACCGCGGAGCTTTTACACATACACAGACTGGGACTGGAGTGTTATGGAAGACTGATGTCCCAGGCAAGGGACAGGGAAAGGCCCAAAAGGGAGAGGCCCCGAAAGAAAGACTCAGGGAGGTGTAGAAAAGAGAGGAGCAGAGAAACAGCCTCCAAAGTGGGCAGCGTGGTAGCACAGTGGTTAGCACAGATGCTTCACCGCTCCAGGGTCCCAGGTCCGATTCCTGGGATGGGTTACTGTCTGTGCGGGTACTCCGGTTTCCACCCACAGTCCAAAGATGTGCAGGTTAGGTGGATTGGCCAATGCTAAATTACCCTTAGTGTCCAAAAAAAGGTTAAGTGGGGTTACTGGGATAGGGTGGCGGTGTGGGCCCAAGTAGGGTGATCTTTCCAAGAGCCGGTGCAGTCTCGATGGGCCGAATGGTCTCCTTCTGCACTGTAAATTCTACGTCCTAAATAGGAAAAGAGCTGTGGTCGACAGACTCGGAAAAGCCCTGGTAATCGTAGGGAGCTCAGGAGAAACCCTGAAGATTCAAGATGGCAGCCGGAGGTTGGTGATTTTGTGTTGCGGTCCGCTGGGCAAAGGTACCTCTTTGGAGCAGGAATATTCTACTGGCGTGGCCAAAGATGTTGTGCCAGCGAGTTGGTGCTTGAGTGCATGTTCGGGATCCAGGGAATGGAATCTTGGGAGACATGCCTGAACCATGTGCGGTGAGCTGGAATTGGTACCATCCAATTTGGAGCAACGTTCAGAAAGGATGCCCAGGACAGATTCTCAAAAGTGAAAACTGGAACTCACCACAAGAGAGACAAATGTCAGTGAGAATGGCTGAGTCACAGTGTTTCTGACACCTGGTTGGGTTGTTGGAAAATCTGTGGACTCTGACTTGGTCGCATTTGCCATTTAGAGTGGCATATTCAACCACAGTTTTCACATGTACCACATATTGACCCTGAACGTTAGAGCATAAGATAGATTTTGTAAATTGTTTTATCTTTCTGACCTTGTCGAGTAAGTTTTTGTTTCATCAAAACCCCGGGAAATCTTGCGGCTCCATTCACTGAGCAAGAATCTTGAATCTCAAACGTTGTCTACTTTAAATAAACCGTTAGTGGGCACTACCTGGGTCTCACCAAAACCTTGGGGGTCTAGCATCAGAACAAATCCCCCACAAATATAGTGCATAATGAGGGCAGAAAATGTGCATTGGGGGCTTACTGGTTGCAAATACGCCCCTCTACGTTCAGTCTACACTGGCAGGTCCCTGACGACAGATTGCACGTTAGATTAGTCGAACCTCCAATGTCACACTGGCAGCCTGTCAGTAGAATAAGAAGAATGAATAAGAATTCATCATTTTGAGCAACCTCATATAGCACAATCCAAATTCACAAAAGCCAAGCAAAATACCGTGGATGCTGGAAATTTGAAATAGAAACAGAAAATGCTGGGAAGGTTCAGCAGATGAGGCAGCATCCACAGAGAGAGAAGCAGAGTTACTGGGGTGAATTCTCCGCCTGCCCATGATCATCGGCGGTGCACCATCACTCACTGCAGGATCCTCCATTCACGCTGCCAGCTAAAGGGATTTCCCATTGTGGGCACCCCACGCTGCCAAGATACCTGTGAGGGTGGGTGCGCTGCCGTCAGAATGGAGAGTCCCGCTGGCAGAGAATTCACCCCATTATTTCTGGTCGATGATCTGAGCTCAGCGATTTAACAGCACTTGCTTAAAAATGTGTTAATTCCCCACACAGTAAAACTCTACAAACAGCAATGAGGTAATGATCAGATATTAGTATTTTAGTGATGCTGGATGAGGACTAAATGTTGGCTCGGATAATCTCCTTATTATTTTTCAAAATAGCGTGTCTGCATCTTTTTTTACGTCAATCCGAGAGGGGAAGGTGGAGCTTCAGTTTAACATCTCATCCAAAAGCAGCACCTCTAACAGTGGCAACACTTCCCTAAATACCGCAGACCAGGCCTGAAACTCAACTCTCCTGAGTGGGACCTGAACCCATGACCTTCCGACTCATGAGGGAAGAGTGCGACCAACAGAGCCACGGCTAACATTGTCAAGAGCCTGGACGATGAGTCGCGACCCGAAACGTTAACTCGGTTTCTCTCCACAGATGCTGCCAGACGTGCTGAGACGGGCGTTCTCCATGAATGGCCACAGTCCTTGAGGGGCAGGTATGCTGTTAGGAAGGGAATTCTAGGATATTGACGACATGTCGATGAAGGAACAGCAAGCGACATGGTCTAAGTCTGGATGGTGTGAAGACCTGGAAGGAAATCTGGACAGGACTGGTGTTCCCATGACACTTTTAGTGGTCCAGCTAACAGGAGAGGAAGGTGATTTGAAGTAAGCTTGGTGAATTGCTACAATGGCTCCTGTAGATAATGTACTTTGCAGTGTCATTGCACAGATTTGTGGGACTAGTGGATATGGAGTCCAATGCTAGGGTCTCCAAACAAACAACATGCTCTGTCCTGGACAGGTCATTAGAGTTATTGTAGCTGCCCTAATCAGGGTGAATAGTCAGTATTCTATTACGCTCCTGACAAGCTTTGTAGATGAGGGATTAGTCTTGAGACGGAAACTGGTAGAGTCTCCAACAATTCTAACCTATTGAGTTTGTCATACATGGGATTGAATATCACCCTGTCATTATTTTAAGCAATGCTCGAGGCATTCAGGCCTGAAATCCTGTTCTTTTTCATCTCAAAAGATCTTCATAGAATCACAGAATCTACAGCACGGAGACAAGCCCTTCGGCCCAAACTAGTCCATGCCAACCAAAAAGCCCATCCAAGCTAACCCCATTTGTCTGCATTTAGCCCAATAGAATTAATGGAGTGAATCCTCACCATTTTCTATCCCAGAGGGCTGTAGATGCTCAATCATGGAGTATATTCAAAGCCAAAATGGGCTACTCAAGGAATCATGGGATCTGGGGATCTGGTGGAAAGGTCAATTGATGAAGAACATCAACTATGGGCTGGTTTAGCACACTGGGCTATACAGCTGGCTTTGAAAGCAGACCAAGGCAGGCCAGCACACG